>NW_021620988.1:7464117-7531617 GCF_004785775.1 Grammomys surdaster | reverse complement strand
GAGAGAGAGAGAGAGAGAGAGAGAGAGAGAGAGAGAGAGAGAGATCTCATGCTAGTAAGTTAGCATCACATCTGAAATCACTAGAACCAAAAGAAGAAATCACGATTAAAAGTAGATAACAAGAAAACAACGATAAAATAAAGGGCTAACATAAACAAAATAGAAACAACAAAAAAAAAGTACAAAGAACCAATGAGCCAAAGAGTTGGAAAATATTTTGAGAAATTCAAAACGACTAGCAAACTCTAATCCAAATAAGTTAAAAGTTGGAAACAGAGTAGCTAGAGTAACAAAATTAAAGATGAAACAGGAAGCTTAAGCTCAGATAACAAAAATATCTACATAATTATAAGGACATAATTTAAAATCTTTTACTCCATCAAATTGGAAAGTCTAAAAGAAATGGTTAATGTTCTCTATACATCCCACCTAACAAAGTTAAATCAAGATCAGATAATAAATTTATACAGACCTATAATCCATATTTAAATATAAGCAGCAATTAAAAGTCTCCAAACCAAAGGCCATGTTGTTTTATTGCAGAATTCTACTGGACTTTCAAAGAGGAACTAATTACATAATGCCTCTAATTATTCCACAAAACAGAAACATTACTTAGTTCTTTTTATGAGGCCACAATTACCCTGTAACCTAAATTGCATAAAAACTAAGAGAGAAAGAGAATTATAGACCAGTTTTCCTTATGAGAACAGATGCACATTTTTCCAATAAAATACCCAAAAAATATAATCCAAAACCACATAAAAACCATTGTAAACCATGGTCAAATTGACTTCATCCCAGAGATACAGAGACGGTTCAACATTGTAATTTAATAAACATAATCTACCATGTAAACAAACTCAAACACAAAAACCACATGATCATCTCTTTAGATTTAGCACAGTCCTTTGACAAAATCCAGCATTATTTCTTGATGAAATTCTTGGAGAGATTAGACATAAAATGGACACACCTCAACATGATAGAGGCAGTTTACAAAGAGCTCATAGCCATCATCAACTCAAATGGACAAAATCTCAAAGCAATTTTTGAAAGAAGGAAGCAGATATGTTTTTTGTTGTTGACATAATAGTATATATATATATATATATATATATATATATATATATATATATTTAAAAATTCTGCTACAAAAATCCTACAGCTGAAATATGCTTTCAGCAGGATATAAATTTACTCAAAATTAGTATTCTTTCTGTATACTAATAAGAAATGAAGAGAGAAAGAAATAAAGAAAACAACACTTTTCAAAATTGCCTCAAATAATCTTTAAATATCTTGGGATAGCTCTAAACAAGCAAGTGAACGTTTTGCATGAAAAAATTTTAAGATATTGAAGAAAGAAAGTGATGAAGACATCAGAAGTTAGGAGGTTTGCTCCTGTTCATGGATTGTTGGATTAATGTAGTAAAAATAGCTAGCCTAACAACAGTAATGTCCAGATTCAATGCAATATCCATACAATTCCAACAAATTTCTCTACAGATCTTGACAGAGTAATTTTTATCTTCATATGAGTATACACGCACACATAAGCCAAAAATAAACAAACAAAATGAATCAAAATAAGTAACAAACAAAAACTAAAACAAACCAACCAACTAGACTAACAAAAAAAATCAAGAAAGCTAAAACAATCCTCAATAATAAAAGAACTCTTGGAGTTACCACAATACTTTATTTTAAATGGTATCACTAGACATTGATCAAAGAGAACAAATTGAAAACCCAGATGTAAATCAACATATATATGGATACCTAAGTTTGGATAAAGAAGTCTGAAATATTCCCTAGGGAAAAAGAGACAATCTTTATTGAATGGTGTTTCTTAAACTGGATAGCTGAAAGTACTGAATCCAAATAGATCTATACTTTTCATCCTCCACAAAATTCAAGTCCGGATTGATCAAAAACTGCAACATAAAAACAGATACACTGAACCTAATAGAAGAGAAAGAGGAGACTAGCCTTGAATTCACTGGCATAGGGAAACTCTTCCTGAACAAAACACTATTAGCACAGCCACTAAGATCAGTAACTAATAAATGAGACCTAAATAATCGGAAAAGGACTCTGCCATTTGGACAAAACAGTTGATTATGAAATAGGAAAGAAATTTACCAACTCTACATCTTAGGGAGGGCTAATATCCAAATTGTATGAGGAACTCATAAAAACAGATATTAGGAAAACAAGTCATTCAATAAACAGTGGGATACAGATCTAATCAGAGAATTCTCACAAGAAGTGAAAAACTCGAATGGCTGAAAAACACTTGAAATGTTCAATATTCTTAGTCATCAGGGAAATGCAAATATAAGCTATTTTAAGATTTAATCTTACACCCATAAGAATAGCTAAGATAAAATAAGTGACAGCCTTTTACTATGGAGGATGTGGAGAAAGGAGAGTACACACTTGGACAACCACTATAGAGATCAGTGTGACAGTCCCTCAGGAAGCTGCAAATAAATCTTCCTCAATATTTCCAGTTTATCTTACCATGGATACACTTGCTTAACCATGTTAATTGCCTTTCTATTCATAGTAGACAGAAACTACTCACATGCCTATTACCAGATGGATAAAGGAAATGGACATTTACGCAATGCATTATTGCTAAGCCTTTTAAGAAAAATGAAATCACATATTCTCATCAATTGGATGTAGCTAGAAAACATACTGAGTGATAGGACCATAAAGACAAATATAGTATGTATTCAACTATGGGTGGACACGAGCTAATAAGTCAGTCATAACCAAGCTACAATCAGTAGAACCACAGAGGTTATGTAATGTATGAGGCAGTAGAAGTAGGCCGGTAAATATCTCTATGAAAGAGAAATAGAATAGTTATGAATGGATGGGAGTGGAGCTGGAATGGGAGGATCAAGTCTAGAGGAGGGTGATAGAAGAATATAGGGAGAGACTGCTAAACCCATAGCCATTTGAGGGTAGTTTGGAAGTTTAATACAGTAGAAGTTTCCTAAAATATATACATATATGAATAGTAGTTAAATTCAGGAGCCAAACACGAGAGGAGACAGCTCTAGTTGGCCATCCCTTGTCTCCAAAGGAAGCTATTCATATCTGGATTGGGTTACATATAATTGATTTGTCTAAAGTGGCCCCATAGGACCCCCCAAACAACCCAAGTTGTTGCCAAGACAATAAATTGTACTCCACAAACTGACACACAGGATTCTTTGCTGAAAAAAGCAATCTACACAATTCATTAAACATGAAGAAGCTGAATTGATGACTAAAGAGAGTCTTCACCCCTCCATGGAAGAGTTTTAGACAGGAAGATATTAGACATGATACCAAAGGATAAATGTAAATTTCAACCCAGTCAGAAACCCTTAGATCTACATTACTGTCCTGATGGCAAGATAGGTCAGTGCAATGGTGACACAAAGTTTGTAGGAGTAACCAATATCAATATGAAGGCCTACTCTACAAGATCATTCCATTCCAACATGGCTTGAATGACCCAGAACTTGAGACTAGAGAGCTCGGGGACCTAGAATAAAACCAAAGAGTAGTATCCTGTACAAAAGCCATAAAAAATAGCAATAGAATGACTCTTAATGACATTTTTTTCTATACTCATAGATTCATGCTTGCTTAGCCATAATCAAGGCAGTTTCCACCTGAAGAAGATGGGAATAAATACAGAAACTAACAGTCAGACATTGTGCAGTGAATTTGTGACCTTGTAACCCTCAGCCCTGAAAGGAATTTCCTCATCAAATCCCTAGCCTCGGGGCTCAGGGAACCCTATGGAAGAGGTGGCAGAAAGGATATAATAGCCAAGGTGGATGAAGGACACCAAACAAGCATTGTTCTTTAAATCAATATGATAGACAAACATATGAACTCCCAGAGACAGAGGTAGCATGCCCAGAGACTTCAAGGTTCTGCACCAGATGGGGTCCAGAGCTGAAAAGAGAAGTGAACATATGCCTCCATCCCTAGCCCAGATGCAATTTCCAATCCATAACTATTTGCAAATGAAAATTTAGATCCCTCCAGGAGATTCTCAGTGTGGAAACAAACCACTCTTAAGGATAGGCTGCGGGTGGTGCCTTGTCGCATCATGTTGTGTCAAGGCATTTTTTTTTATTTAAAAAATGTATACTCATTTTATTCTAACAGTTTTTGTTTTAACTTTTATATCCTTTTTTATATCCTTTTTTATAACTTTTTTTATATCCTTTTTTATTTTTTATTATTTATTATTTATTATTATATATTATTTATTATTATTTATTTTTTATATCCTTTGCATATACATTATAGCTAGTGGTTTATTGATTGTATGAGTTCTGAGTGTGAAATGAGTGGGTTTTTCCCTTGGGTTCTTGTCCTTCTGATGCTTTGTCCAATTCCAGTGTATTAGTTTTTGTTTCATCTTGTCTTAGTATCATATTGTACTATGTTTTAGTTTAAGTTCTGGACTTATGTCCACGGATGTTAGTAGGTACCACCTTGAGCTGCCTTTCTTGTTCTGTGCTAGATCACACCAGTATTGTTTTGTAATTTCCAAGGCTGGCTCTCCAATAGCCCCTCTGGAAAGCTCAGAAGGCACAGATGCCTCTGAAGGTAAGGAGACAACTGAGCCAGCAGATATTTCTGTCCCTGTAGATAAAGGCATAGCTCCATTTTACCCTAATCAGACAGACCTTGAGAATGATGGTGGAGTGAAATCATCTGTACCAGCATTCCCAGTAATCTTTACATCCTCTTGTGGGAAATGATCCCTCACAGAGAACCACGGAGGAGGAGATGTATTAACATAGGAAGACAGCTGCTGAGCATGGGCTACATCTTCCCTTTGTGGAGCAGATGTTTGAATCCCAAGGCCACTACTCTGAATACCCCATAGGACTGGAAGTCTACTATGAGATCTATATTGTCAGGGGTAAATTTCTACAATGTAAGACAGGGATTTATGACAATTCTGAGATTCTCAGACAGGGTAACTTAGCTAGACAAGTGGCCAACCCCCACCCCGAAACTTTTCAGGGAGAGGGTAATTATAGCTCTCCTGCTACTTCATTGGAGGGACATTCAAATTACTTTGATTAGGTCTGCCTTTCTGCCACGATTACCTTCAAGAAAGTAACTGAAGGTGCTTCAGTATCTCTCAGGGGCCTGAAGCAGAAGAACATTTTTTCTTGTCTACTTCCTGGTGTTTGTCAGCCTCCTATGTGCTGGTGCAGCTTGACAGCCTTGTGACTACCTCCTTTAACTGTGGGTGACAGTCGAGCAGCTTTGGCAAAGGAATTTATGGATTTCCCAGTTTCAAGCTGACCTCAGTCACCTACCATAACCTGACCCAGCCCAGCCACCTCATCCTGAGGTCACTCGTGTCCTTATCCCCAAGCTACTGTGGCTTAGGGAAGAAGAGCTTGACTGGGTCCTGCCTGGAGGAGTAGAACAGTGGGACATTCTCACTGGTCATACACACACAGCAGGGATTTGTGGTGAAGTTACAAAAAAAAAAATAACTCAAGTGCTCAAAAATGTGGGGCTCTATGTTGGAGGTACAGTGGCAGGAGCCATATTCGTTCATGGGTCACACCACAATTTCTGATACAATATGGCCCCTAAAACTGCAATTTGCATTTCCAATACCTCCTATGTTAGCCTTCATACAGATCTTTTAAGGTAATGTAGCATGAATCCATCCCTACTTGTCTGTCACCTCTGGATAACTGACTCTGTTTGCACATCAATGGGAGGAGAGGCCCTTGGTCCTGTGAAGGCTTGTTGCCCCAGTGTAGGAGAAGGCCAGGATGGGGAGGCAGGAGGGGGGGGGGGGAGCACCCACATAGAAGCAGAGGAGGAGATATAGGATAGGAGGTTTCTCAAGGAGAAGCCAGGAAACAGGATAACATTTGAATTGTAAATAAAGAAAATATCCAATAAAAGAAAAAAAAAAGGACTTAAACAGCCCGAGGAATTAATTGGTATCACCTCTGAAGCCAAGAGAGCTTTAACACATATTTAGAAGTATGGGGCCTTGTTCTTCCAACAGAGGACCTCCCTACCGGAGTTCTCCTCCAGCTCCCTGACAAATACTATATTGAATTCACTTTCCTTACTTTTCAGCACCCTCCATGAGCCCTTTGGTTTATAGTAAATTTCTAACAGCTTTCAGGGTGCTGAAAACCTCTTTTTGTTTGTTTGTTTGGTTGGTTGGTTTTTCGAGACAGGGTTTCTGTGTGTAGCCCTGGCTGTCCTGGAACTCACTCTGTAGACCAGGCTAGCCTCGAACTCTGGAACTCAAAAATCCGCCTGCCTCTGCCTCCCAAGTGCTGGGATTAAAGGCGTGCACCACCACCGCCCGGCTTACTGAAAACCTCTTTAACACTTCTGAATCATTACCCAGACCTAACTGTGATGTCCTTTACTCAATATCTGCTTTCCTGGGCATTTAATTCTCACCATATAGCTCAGATATTCCTTGTTAGCTATCATGGAAAGTTAGATAATCATTTCCCTAACCATAATTTTTTCCCATCTTTCCATTGATGAGATATCCAGTAGGCACTTTATTTCTGAAAGGCCCCTCCCACAGGCTGCCTCTGGCTTGATAGATACCTCTAAGAATGGCTTTGGTTCTGTCATATATAGCTCTAATAACTCTACTCCAAAAGTATTTAAACAATACTTCAACCGTTCCATTCAATTAAGTGAATTGCTGGCCATTTTATCTCTATTCAGGGATTGGCTAGGGCATATTAACATCTTCAGTGACAGCCAATATGTCTCCAGTGTAATCACATTTCAACCATTTTTTTTTTGTCAAGCCCTCATTAGATCTTTACACCTGACTATGATCCAATTACAATCATTGAGCAAAGGGTCTCAGACTTTTCTGTCAAACATGTTCATTTTTATCTTAATCTACTGGATAAATTATGTGAGGCAACTGAGAAGTAGACCAGCTGTTTTCTACCTTTCCGTCATACCCTTAGAAAAAGTGCAATCCCTACATGCATGGTTCCATAATTCTGCCCACTTGGTAAATAGACTTTTGTCTAATCTTACCCAAGCCTGATGCAAACATTCAGTGTGTGCCTTCTCAACCTACAGTCTGCTCCTCCCTTTGGGACCACTGCAGTCTGGGGATGTTAAACCTCTGAGGCCTTTATTCTAACTCATTAAGGCAAATTGATGTCACTCATATCCCTGAGTTTGGGTGTTTAAAATATATTCATTTCTGCATAGATTCCTTCTCTTAGATTTTTGTTGTAGCGCAACCCAAAGTAATTGCCAAGATGGTGATTGCCACTGTAACAACTATGGTGGTCATGGGTGTTCCTTATGTCATAAAGACAGACAATGGGCCAGCATACATTAGTGCATCCTTTACCTCCTTTTCCTAGAATTGATATCTCCCACTCAACTGTAATTCCCCATAACCCTCAAGACCAAGATATTATTAGGTAGGCCCCACTCCTCTCTTAAAAAATAAAACCAACCAAACAAACAAAAAAACAAAAATCAATTAGCAGGATTATGGGGTAATTGACCCCAGGATAAAGTAATATTAAAAAAAAAAACGTTAAATTTTGACAAACAGGCACTCTCTTCACTATATGACTAGTTTATTGGAGAGACCCTAACAACCCAGGAAGGGTCCAGCCCTTCTGCCAACCATGGGACCAAGGCTTGTTTGTGGTTTTCCAGAAGGACATCATAAGCCCATTTGTGTTGCTGGCAGGTCCAACAAGTCCTGTACTGCCAACAGTGTAGATAGAGCAGATGTAGCCACTGAGGACAGCCTTGCAGAATGACATGGGTGGTAAGTATGTTCCCAGCTGACCACCCTTATGACCTGGGGGAGCCTCAAGGCTTATGTAAAATAGACAAAGAGAATGCTTCTAGAAGAACCAGAAACAGAACCTTATACCCTTTTTTCTACTGATGTGTGCCATAATGGATAAACCCCAAGAGCATGCCCAGCCACTCTTTTGGGCTGCTGTTGGAAATCTGCCATTTTTGTCCCTGTTAGTTGGGATTCCAGGTTGCTTATCATGTGTAGTGACAATCTAGCAACAGGAGAGAACAGTTCCCCATCTATTCTACCCTAGCACTTTCATTTAACAAGTCATTCATCCTGACCTCAAGGATGGTAGGCATTTGTCTAGCAGAAAATATATGCCGAGAGTCTTTCATCCTACTGGCTCAGATAGTTACTGAAGACTATTCCAATTGAGTCAAGGCTCATCACGTCCGTGGTGGCCAGCATGCTTTCCCTCCACCACACTCCAATGGGGAACTCCAATAGATATGTATTAACAGGTCTATGACAGATATAAATGGGACATTCCCCATCCCTCAAAATTTAAAGACTCAGCAGTTGCACACAAAGTTGCTCCTCTTAGACAATCTTAGCCTTGAAATAGAAACAGAAGGAGGACCTTGATGAGTGTGAAAGTTAACCATGTTAAGGAAAAAGTGAGATGCAGAGTGAGACACCACAGGCTCCTGAGATACCTCAAAGAGTTCTGACCTTTCTGTACACAGCATTTGATCTAAGATGGTTCCCAGAACATTGGTGAGACAGCAGAAAAGAATCGAGGTCAGGGCAGTGGCTGCCTCCCCCATCTTTACAGAAGTTCTAACAGATGATGATTCTCCCCCATTCCTCATGTGTTACCTATGTTGTGTGTGGCTTTTCGCTACCCCATCAATGCTCTGTGAATGGGCTACACTACCTGTCCTTGCCTTGCTTCCATTGAATCCACAGATAAAACATACATACATAGTTGTTCATTTCCAACATGCCTTCTTAGCACAAATGCTGGGTGCTACTATCTCCCACCTAGAAAGCATGCCCTTATCATTACTCTTAGCTCCACGTCTCTCACTTGCCATAACTTTAGTTGGTCAATTGAATCTAGTCCCTGCTAAACATCTCTGACCACCAACTTATAGGAGCAGCCACAGCCCACCTCTCCTGTGGAGATCTCACATGACTTCCTGGTTCTTCTCTCTCCAAAGCATGGTTCCCTTCTCCTCCCTTACACCTGTTTCCTTTTTCTCTAAAGACCTGTAAGTTTTTCCTGTACCTTCCACCCAGCAGTTAGCCCAGCAGTTCTTTACTGACAGATCAAGAACCAATGGAGAACAGGACTATAGCATCAGAACCACTCCTACTGAACTGTCTTTTAGTTTCATTTTCTAATTTATTGATTGGCAAAGAACTATTTTAAGCATAGAATTATCTGACAGTTATCCATCCCATGCAAATAATTCATCTGTAGTGTTTGAAATACAGTGTAGGGGTCCTGGATGACCAGGGATACTATTTGTGGTATATAATTTATAATTACAATTTTAGTAAGATTTATATTATCTTAAGCATTATTGTCCACTTTTATTATGGTGTTAGCATTAGAGCCAAGGTCTTCTATATCCTAGACAAATGCTTTACCAATTAACTACATTCTCAGTCAACATTTTCTTTTAAAAATAAATATTTTGTTGTTGTTGATTGTTTATTTGGGCCACTTTGCTGCTATTTCACTTATTTTTGTTAGAATTTCATACATAAGCATTGTATTTACATAATATCGTATTGTTCATCCCCCCCCCATGAATCTTTTGATCCCTTCTATTACTATTATTGTTATTTAGACAGAGTTATATTAGCACTAGCTGACCTGGACCTTGCTATGTAGACTAGGTTGGCCTTGAATTGATAGAGATCCATCTTCTTCTGCCGCCTTAATATTGCATATTTACAGCTTTACTAGTTATATTAAGTAGTATTTTCTTAGCCAGGCATGATGAAAATACATATACGATTCTAGTACATCATACTGTCAACCAGCATAAGGAATTTTTACATTTGATATCCTTTTAAATCACTAAACAGAAATAATTACATTTACTAATTTACTATTCTCTATAGATTTGCAAATCTAAAGTTTCTAATGGACACTGATTCATTTTAAATAATTTTAATCATCCCAAATCAATTTATACCACTACTTCCTTACAGAGACTGAATTAAGTCACACCTGCTTCATTAAAACAAAAGGCAAAATTAAATTCATCAGGGGAGAACTATATGCCAATACTTGGCATTAAGGTAAAAGGCATAGTGTTCTTCATGTTTATGAGTTTCACATCAGGCAATTAAATCAAGCAGGACCAAAAAAAATATGTTCAAACTGATTCAAGGTAGGGCACAGTCCCAGGAAGTATAAAGCCCTGGGATCTCTCTCTGTCTCTCTCTGTTTCTCTCTCTCTGTGTGTGTGTATATGTATGTGCGTGTGTGTGCATGTGTGTGTGTGTGTGTCTCCCTGTGTCTTTGTCTTTATGTGTCTCTGTCTCTCTCTGTCTCTCTGTCTCTCTGTCTGTCTGTCTGTCTGTCTCTCTCTCTCTCTCTCTCTCTCTTTCTCTCTCTCTCTCTCTCTCTCTCTCTTTCTCTCTCTCTCTCTCTCTGTATGTGTGCATGTTATTTATATACAATTTTCATTGTGCTCAATAACTTCAGCCATACTGTAGTTTTTTTCTACTGTACATCACCAAGATTCTTATTTTGTTTTCTTAAATTCAATGTGTTTTTGTAGTCCGAACTTGGATAGATGAATTGGTACATGTTTCACAACAACATACACTTACTTTATAGATATACCATATTTTGGCAATTCTTAAAATATTTTAAAATATTGCAAAATTTTAGTATCATGATATTTTAAAGTGGTCCATAACTAAATTTGATATTACTAATGTATTTGTGTTAGTATACTGAAAACCGTGCTCATATAAAACAGATAATATAAAAATAAATGTAGTCTGAATTGCCAACTCACATGCTAGATCCTCATGCCTGTACCTTTCTTTACTAAGACTTCATGATTAATGCCAAAGTTAGACATATTAATAAATCCACAATGGACTAATAATGGAAGTATAAGGGAGAGTCACATATCTCTCACTGTAAATCAAAATCTAGAAAACAAATTATAGTTGGTAGAGAAGAGAACTTGAAAGTAATAGTGGGTCAAAAACAAGTCCTCATGCACTGAACAACACAGATGTAAAGACGTGACTACAGATGTTTACACAATGTAAATATTAATAAAACAAAATCAAAGCCCCAAACCAATCTTGAACAAAGTAAAGTTTCTGCCTGAAAGACCACAGAGGTAAAAAAAGTGAAACCACCCAATAGCTGATAGGGAAGGCACTAGTAGACTGGAGGAAGAAAGAAACCAGCCACAACATTGCTTTAGGGTGAAGCAAAATTTGTATCAGAGCCCCATTTTCTGTAGCAAGGGCACCAGATGTAAGGGAGAAAGTCGATGAAGATAAGGGTGAAACTGTAAAAGGTTTGCTGTTGATGTTTAACCTTCTCTCCAACAGGAATGCAAGAACTGATGTAGGAAATGCATTGTGCCCTCCAAATCTATGAGTTAAGTTTTGAATAGGGTGCGTACCTATAATCCAAACATTAAGCAAGATGGGGCAGGGGAGTAACAAATTTGAGGAGTGATTTATAGTGAGCTCTTCTCAAACAACAGTGCTATCATAAATGAATAGTATTACACTGTTTATCATTTTTTCTTTTTCCAATTATCCATTAATGAGAATAGATTAATTTCCTATCTTGGCTATTGTGAGTAGTGAATCAATGTGTTAGTGTGCAGTTATCTCTATTGTATGAAGGTTTTGATTATTTTTGAATGTACCGAAATGTGGTATATATGAACTATGATTCAACTATACTTCTTAGACTTGGAAAGGACCAATTGACATCTTCTCAGGCAGTGTTTCAGGATTTCTTTTCCCCTGAGGCTTTGTCAACATTTGCTGTAGGGTTGCAGGTGATTTTTCCCCCCTCTGTTTTTTTTTTTCTAATCTGAGGTGCAAACAGGTCATATCAGAAAGGAACATTTGTTGGTTCATCCCTCTCTTACATTTTTGCAGGCTTACAGGAGCTACTATGACCACTGTTTGGCTGAGTTTTTACCAATGTCTTCTGCTCACAAATGTGTTAAGTTAAAAAATGTTCTCAAGATGCCCCTAGATGCCCAGAGGAGAATATGGAATGCCTAGGACTTCACCATTGTATACCCAAGATACTCTTCTGAAGAATATCTTGTTAGGTTTGAGAAATGTATAAAGCAGAAGTTGAATTACAGTAAAATATTGCTGCTGTGCTAACAATGTCTAAATTAGTCCAACAAAAGCAATCTACATTGTGTTGGGAATGAGGCACAAGCACTGAGAAATCACGGTTGCCATGGACACAGCCATCTCTGTTGAGCCTTCAGGTCATATTCACACACAGCTCGTCTTGTTCCTGCTCCCACAAGTCAGGCTTACATTCCCCAGTGAAAACACTCTCTGCTTTTCTCTTCTAACCACATAGAATTGCATCTCTGGACCTGTGTCCTCACCACCCATTTCTGGTCCCACACTGATTCTTAGCATGGCTACTCACCATAACAGTGAAGAGGAGAAGGCTTTAAAATATTTAAATGAAAAATCTCCTTTCATCTTGCCAAAATGATTATCTGTAATATTTCTCAAGATTAATCTGTTCCCATAACAGTAGTGGGTAAGATGAGAAATCTCCAATATCTATGTGTGGCAGGACTATGGATATTAAATATACTTTATAGCATATTGAATTATATCTATGGGATTTACTGAGCCTTTCCTTTTTTGTTTTGTTTAAATCCTCACTGAGGTGCATCTTTTTCGTTTCCTGTTATGTTTCCTACTGCCTAAGGTTTGAATCTTTTTTCCCCTAGAGTTAAATGTGAACACTTGGGGATATTATCTGTATATATCTACTACATACTGTCACTCTCCTGAGTTGTCCCAGGCCACCCACTTCTCTCTGTAACTCCAAATCTGTTTTGTTTTAAAATTATGAAGCTTCAGCAAAGTGTTGGGTATTTCTGAACTGACATCTTACCTCTTATATTTAGTGTTAAACATTTACACATTGGGTATAATTAAGCTTCAAATCCATGCCATTATTTTCAACTACATTTGCTATTTCTGACATATCTACTGTACATTCTTGTGAGATTCTGAGAATCTAAAACAAAACTTAGAAAATGTAGCTCATCATATGCTATAGGAAAATAAATGGAGCAGATGCTAAATCATAAAAAAGGCTAATTAAACAGATCTGTTTTAGATGCCAAATTCTCTCTGCAATAAAAGAAAAAAAAGTTTAGCAAAGTACTATGATGGATATATCTTGATCAAAAGGGTTATTTTTGAAACAAAACAATATTAATTAATAGAAGGGAAGGAGAACAAAAATGTGATCCTGAAAAGGCTCTATATTCTTCAAAAGTCAAACAGCCTTCAATATTGTAAAGAATACATGATTATACATTATTTCAAGAGAGCTACATGCCACATGAGACATCTGCTCAGCCTAGGTATATTAGTGGAGTAGGTCACCAACAAAACAAAGATATTGCCAAGAGGAAGCCTGAGATACAAGGTTTATTAAAGCATGCTAATACAGAAAAAGGAGCTTGGGATTGAAAGCAAAGACAACAGACTGAACAGGAAACTCACAGAGGTCAGTGGCACCATCCCAGACCTGATGACCTGAGATGAGATGGTCTCCCAGATCCTACAAGACTGCAGAAGGGAACTGAACAAACTTGCTTGCCGCATGCACGATTGCGCATACACGTGAACACACACACACCTAGATTGAGCATTGATTCAATCTCTCAGCAGTGCTGCTAAGACTCAGTGACCTTCAACATTTATATTGTTCACAGAGTTCTCTTACCTTAGTATTTACTACAAAGATAGAGTGTCTTATTAGTGACACCATTCAATTGCCTTTGTTCTTGTATGAAGATAATTCCAGAGAAGAGTTGATTTACATGTTCAGAAAACAGGAAATGTCTGCTAATAATATTAACATGTTTAGTTTGTAATACTTGTGATTTTATTTGGCCATTCTAGGTTGGCCCCACCCACCCCACTTGTGGTAAACCTTTGGTGGTAAGAATGCATTGGTTAAGATTACCTCACAAATGTGTGTAACTCTTCTGTCATTCAGTCAATCTGATAAATAAAATTAACCATTTTAACTGTTTGGTATTAATATTTTTTCTGGAAATTAACATTAACTTAAATAGTGGTAAAATGCAAAATCTATAGAAATTTGTGTCTTTATGTGATTAAAAAAATAAAGTAATTTGGCCAGAGATTGATAAATGCTAAGCAGTAGGTTATTTTTAATAGAATTATAAATAAGATTAACATGGGGAACATATAAAACTTCAAAACACAATTATTGAAAATAGATTGTTTTCATACTACATATTCCAGTATATGATACACACACAATATACTACAACATACTCACCAACTCCTGCTACACACATCCCTTCCCATCCAGATCATTACCATTTGTGTCTCAGTTTAGAAAATATACAGGCATCTAAGGAACAATAATAAAATAAAATAAAGTAATAAGATATGTTTTTTAAGCAAGCTTATAAAAATAGGACAAAACAAGCAGAAGAAAAGAAGCCAAGAGAAAAAAAGCACAAGAAACTCAATATAGATGGAGACACACACTCATTAATACATACAGGAATCCTATAAAAATGCACAACCAAAGCCATAATATGTATGTAAAGAACATGAAATATTTTTTAAAAATACCCTGACACAAAAAAATGAGACAAAAAATTTTGAAAGGTGGCATTGGCTTCTGGGTTAGAGATGGTGACATGTTTCCACGTCTTCTGTCAGGTCTAGGAGCCCGTCTAGTGCAGACCTCTGTGGCTCCTGTGCTTGCTGCTTCTGCCTCTGTGACTTTGTAGGTACATTAGTCTTCTTGTATTTAAAAGGCCTTGTTTCCTTGCTGTTATCCATCCCATTTGGCTTTCCACCTCTTCTTCTGCAGGGTTTTATGATCTTTGAGGAGAGAGATTTGATAGAACCATCTCATTTAGGTAAAGTGAAAGCTTCTAGATATGCCCTGTGATACAGACTTGTATGGTATTCTGATGATGCAGACCTGGATGCTGTTTCCTGAAGTGTGGAGAGAGTACGAATAGGACTCAATGGACAGTGATGTCCTTGCCAAGGTAGCTAGCTTTGTCATTCTTTATTGGTCTTGCATTTTTCCCTGATGTCTGCTTCATTGGAAAGAGCATGACAGAAAACATCTCCTGGCATCCATCTCACTCACTCCTGCTGATTTTCAGGAGGTCTGGTGGTTTCTGCTGGATTGTATTACCACTGTTGATTTATTTTGTACACTGACACTACTGTACTGGATGGACTACTGGTATCCTGAAAAATGGAGATTGGAATCAACTAAATGAACTACTTCTAAACAGGTCTGCATCCTCTTGTTCTATTTGCCATCTTTTCTCCTCTATCTCTGGACAGTGGGCTGGAAGGAAGGGGATTGAAGCATTTGAAAGCCCTTATTAAAAGTATGTTTTAAAAACATTAGCTTGGCAGGATTAATATAGTAAAAATGGCCATCTTGCTGAAAGTAATCTACAGATTCAATGCAATCCCCATTAAAATTCCAACTCAATTCTTCATAGAGTTAGAAAGAACAATTTGCAAATTCATTTGGAATAACAAAATCCCAGGATAGTGAAAAATATTCTCAACAATAAAAGAACTTCTGGGGGAATCACCATCCCTGACCTCAAGCTGTACTACAGAGCAATAGTAATAAAAACTGCATGGTATTGATACAGAGACAGGCAGGAAGATCAATGGAATAGAATTGAAGACCCAGAAATGAACCCATACACCTATGGTCACTTGATCTTTGACAAAGGAGCTAAAACCATCCGATGGAAAAAGGATAGCATTTTCAACAAATGGTGCTGGTTCACCTGGAGGAAACCATGTAGAAGAATCCAAAACAGTCCATTCTCAACTCCTTGTACAAAGCTCAAGTCCAAGTGAATAAAGAACCTTCACAGAAAACCAGATATACTGAAACTAATAGAAGAGAAGGTGGGGAAGAGTATCAAATACTTGGGCACAGGGGAAAAGTTCCTGAACAGAACACCAATGTCTTATGCTCTAAGATCAACTATTGACAAATGAGACCTCATAAAATTGCAAAGCTTCTGTTAAGCAAAGGACACTGTCAATAGGACAAAATGGCAACCAATAGATTTGGAAAAGGTCTTTACCAATCCTACATCTGATAGAGGGCTAATATCCAAGGTATACAAAAAAACTGAAGAAATTAGACCATAGACAACCAAATAACCCCATTAAAAATGGGATACAGAGCTAAACAAAGAATTCTCAACTGAGGAAACTTAAAAAGTGGAGAAGCACATAAATAAATGATCAGCATCCTTAGTGATCAGGGAAATACAAATCAAACCAACCCTGTGATTCTACCTCACACCAGTCAGAATGGCTAAGATCAAAAACATACGTGACAGCAGATGTTGGCGAGGATGTGGAGAAAGAGGAACACTCCTCCACTGTTGGTGGGGTTGTAAACTGGTACAACCACTATGGAAAGCAGTCTGAAGGTATCTCAGAAAATTGAACATAGTGTTGCCTGAGGACCCAGCTGTACCACTCCTAGGCATATACCCAAAAGACGTTTCAATATACAACAGGGACACATGCTCCACCATGTTCATAGAAGCCTTATTTATAATGGCCAGAAGTTGGAAAGAACCCAGATGCCCTTCAACAGAAGAATGGATGCAGAAAATGTGGTACATTTATACAATGGAGTACTACTCAGCTATTAAAAACAATGAATTTGAGAAATTCCCCCATTTTTAAATAAGGTTATATGGTTCTCTGGAGTCTAACTTCTTGACTTCTTTTGTATGTATTGGATATTAGCCCTCTTTTGGATATAGGATTTGATAAAATTCAACACTCCTTCATGTTAAAAGTCTTGGAAAGATCAGGAATTCATGGTCCATACTTAAACATAATAAGAGCAATATACAGCAAACCAGTAGCCAATATCAACTAAATGGAGGGAAACCTGAAGCAATTCCACTAAAATCAGGAACTAGAAAATACTGCCCACTCTCTCCCTGACTATTCAATATAGTATTTGAAGTTCTTGCTAGAATAATTACACAACAACAGGAGGTCAAGGGGATACAAATTAGAAAGGAATAAGTCAAAATATCACTATTTGCAGATGATAAACAACTTCAGCAATGTGACTGGATATAAAATTAACTGAAACAAATTAGTAGCCTTCCTCTACTCAAAGCATAAATGGGCTGAGAAGGAATTAGGGAAAGGACACCATTCAAAATAGTCACAAATAATATAAATTACCTTGGTATGACTCAAACCAAGCAAGTGAAAGATCTGTATAACAAGAACTTCAAGTCTTTGAAGGAAGAAGCAGAAGAGGGGGTATGGGA
This sequence comes from Grammomys surdaster, assembly GCF_004785775.1. Taxonomy (NCBI): domain Eukaryota; kingdom Metazoa; phylum Chordata; class Mammalia; order Rodentia; family Muridae; genus Grammomys; species Grammomys surdaster. The sequence continues at coordinate 7,514,184 of NW_021620988.1, read as the reverse complement.
TACGGGGTTTTGGGGGGGAGCCCTAGAAAGGGGATAACATTTGAAAAGTAAATAAAGAAAACATCCAGTAAAATATTTTTTTAAAAGGAATAAATAAATTTGAAGGAAACCCCAGAAGTTGGAAATACCTCCTATGTTCATGGATGGGTAGGTTTAACATAGTAAACATGCTCATCTTACCAAAGACAGTCTACAGATTCAATGCAATCTACATCATAATTTCAAATCAATTCTTCACAGAGATAGAAAAAGCAATTTTCAAATTCATTTGGAGTAACAGAAAACCCAGCGTAGGGAAAACTATACTCAACAATAAGAGAATTTCTACGGGAACCACCATCCCTGACCTCAAGCTCTACTACAAAACAATAGTAGTAAAGACTGCATGGTATTTGTATAAAGACTGGCAGGAAGATCAAAAGAATAGAATTGAAGACCCACAATTAAACACAGACACCTATGGTCACCTGATCTTTGACAAAGAACCCAAACCATCCAGTGGAAAAAAGACAACATATTCATCAAATGGTGCTGGTTCACATGGCAGTCAGCATGTAGAAGAATGAAAATTGAGTCATTCTTATCTTCTTGTACAAAACTCAAGTCCAAGTGGATCAAAGACCTTCATATAAAACCAGATACATTAGATCTAATAGGAGAGAAAGTGGCAAAGAATCTTGAACAAATCAGCACAGGGGAAAATTTACCGAATAGAACACCAATGGTCCAGGCTCTAAGATCAACTATAGACAAATGGGATTTCATAAAATTGAAAAGCTTCTGTAAGGCAAAGGACACTGTCAACAGGACAAAATGGCAACCTACAGATTGGGAAAAGAACTTTGCCCATCCTACCTCAATTAGAGGGCTAATATCTAAAAAATATATTTTCAATACAATGAAAAATATTGAAATTTTACATTTCTTCCTTTGAGAATTGTCTGTTCTGTTCCTTGGCTTATTTGTTCTTTGGTAGTTTAGTTTTTGTATGTTAAATGTTTGTAGTCCATTATAAAGTCTATATATTAAACTCTTGTGAGTAGTGTGGCTAGCAAATGTTTCTATTCTGTAGACTATCTATTCACTTGGCTGATCGTTTCATTTCTTGTGAAGAACTTTAAAAAGTTCCTTTCTCATTGAGTTTCTTATTGATATAATTAAACTTAGGATTTAAAACATTTTATAATGTTAATGAATTTATTGGTGGAAAGCATGTGCCACAGTTTGCATGTATTGGAAGTCAGAAGAAGTCATTAAGAGTCTGTCTTTTGTGTGTTTCAGCTATTAAACTCAAATCTTTAAGCTTCAGCTAAGGGCTTTAATCCCTCAGCCATCTTGTTATACCATGTAACTGATTTGAGTGAAGAACCACATTGCATCTGTAAATACACAAGTGTAAATCACAAGTGATTTGTCATCCCAATTAACTAACTGATTTTTGTATGTTAAAATTTTTATAAACAAAGAATAGAATATCTAAAGTAAAATATTAGTAACTGATACATTTGACTTACAGACAAATGGTACCTTCATTGCCTGTTTTTTCTTTTCCCAGAGGTCTTTGTTCAATTTCCCATTTTAAAGATACTATTTTGTCTAAACATTTTTCTCAAATTCACCCATTAGTTTTCTACATAAAATTTTTCCTTACTATTAAACCTAGATAGGGGCTTTGAAAAATGGGATAAAATATAATTCTTTTTTAATATCCCTGTATCTAATTCTGTTAAAACATTTTTATACAAAATTCTTCTTCAGTTAAACAGACTATACTATACATAAAGGATGTGATATTTGATGTTTTTTAGGTTGAAGGGAATAAGTGAAAACAATGCAAGGAACAATGTACTGCAATGTAAACACACATAGAAGAAGAAAATGTGCACTATTTTTGTGTAATTTTACTGATCATTAAAACATTACAATTATTCTTGAAATAGAAGAAATATGAGATTTTTAAGATGATTGTATGTAAATGCATTCTTCCTTTGTCAATAAAATATATACTTACCTTTCTATTTAGATATCTCACTATATACTATGGACACCTTGTCATAATTACATACCTTTAAGCAAGTTTCTTATATATCCACATGTCGTCCATTGAAGTCAATCTATGGCCTGTTGACATTTCTTTTATCACCCGAGTTAAATGCTTCCAAACAAGTGCTAAAAATAAAATTCAATTTGCTTTATTGAATTATGCCTTGAGCCAAGTTTACATCTCACCTTGGGATTCTATGGTTTTCTTTTCATTTGTGGAAGAATTATAATTTCTCTCTTAAGCATTTTCCTCTCTTTCTTTCCAAACTAGGTTCAATTCCATTCTATTTTATCTATGTAATAGTCTTAAAAACACCAAACTAATGTGTAAAATATAATACAAATGTCTGAGTATCATCTATAAACCAAAACTTCTGGCATTTACAATGACAAAAGCTCAGCTAGACTAATATGTATATGTATATGTATATGTATATGTATATGTATATGTATATGTATATGTATCAGTAGAAATTAAAACTTTTGAGATATATGGAAAAATTAAAAAACTTGGAGTTTGAAATGCTTAGAGAAAAGTAACACTAGTGCTGATTTGTTGCATGGAAGTATGTCTTAAGAACCATGAGAAATACATGTCGATTTAAGGAAAGTCAGATTATCTTTATCTGCAGATACTATGATATTATACATAGCAAGTCCTTAAGATTCCACTAGAAATCTTCTATACCTAATCACCACTTTCAGGAAAGAATACAAATTTAACTCACAAAACCAGTATTCTTTCTAAACACCAATAACAAAGACACTGAGAAAGAAGTTATGGAAACATTACTATTCACCATAGTCTTACAATAATGATAAGCACAACATGTACATATTTTCTAGGAAAGTGGAAGACATCCACATTGCAATCTTTGAATCTATGAAGAATGAATTTTAAAACATACTTGAAAAAGGAAAGACATTCTAGAGCTGGTAAAATTAATATTTTGTAAATGACCAGCCTATCAAAAGCAATGTAAAAATACAATGAAATCCTAGTTGAAATCCCCATAACATTTTTCAGAGAAATAGAAAAAAACCCTCTGATCCTAAATGACATAAGGATTCATGAATCATTAAGACTCCGGATAGGCAAAGAAATTCTAAAGAAAGAAAAAGAGTAATACTGAAGGAATTTGATTTATTATTTCAAAAGGTATTATAGAGCTATACTAATAAAAATAGGATAGTACTGGCACAACATAAGACATGAGGATAAATGAAGCAAAATAGAAAACCAAAGCATTAGTGTGTTTAACTACATCCACCTGATATTTGCTAAAGTGGCCAAAGTGATACACACTAGAGATAAGAGAGTATCTTTAAAAAAAAAGTACTGGGAAAACTAGATGTTCACATAGAAAATAAATATAAGTGTGTGTGTGCGTGTGCGTGTGCATGTGTCTGTGCGTGTGTGTGTGAGAGAGAGAGAGAGATCGTTCACAAAAATGAACTCTAAAAGGATCAAAGGCTTCAATGTGAAATCTAAAATTCTGAATATGCTAGAAGGAAACATAGGCAGTGACTAAACGATGCAGGTATATGATAGGATTTTCCAAATAGAATTGCATTTGCTCAGATATTAATGTATCTCTGTAAAGGTGAAATAGTGGCACGTACATCTTGATGTTAGCCAAGAGCTGTCTAATAGGATGTAAGACTCACTCGATAGGAGGGAATTTATTTCTGGTACTTTAAACCCAGGCTACTACCCATGACTGGTAAGATCATCGACCTTGGAGAAGTAACTAATGTTTAAAAGTCAAGAGACAGTGAGACATGGGAGAATGGAACTGTTAAATGAGGTACACCAAAGTCTCATGCAATCACCAACTTTATTCAGGGCATCAAACAATATATACTCTGAGGGTTACGAAGACTCATATGAGTAAAGTGTACAATCACAGGGACAAGCTGCATGTCACATATAATGGGTAGTTTTTTCTCAACTTTCCTAATGCTGTGCCCTCTTAACACAGCTGATTGATTGATTGTTTGTTTCAGAAACCTCTAACCATAAAATTATTTTTGTTGCTAAGTCATAACTGTAAATTTGCTACTGTTATGAATCATAATATAAATATCTAATAGATATGATATTAGATATTTGACTCACCCATGGGATGTGACTCACAGGTTGAGAACCACTGCTTTAAATATTTAGTTGGATAACATTAGGACACAAAAATGAGTAATCTGACAGTGTCAATACTTATAGATCATAAAGAAAAACTGCAATTTAATTATACTTTTAAATTTGTTGACTATTTTAGAATTTTATGATTTATTTTTCATGGATGTAAAATATGGTATAACAAGTTTGGAGATATGACAGCATTGTCAAACATTATTAAAGGGAGAGAAGGCATTTCTGTCTCTAAATGTTAAGATAAACCTTGAAAAAAACATAATTGAATTGACCATTAAAACCAGGAGAGATGTGACAGATAAGAAGTCTGTTTTTTTTTTTTATGCTTGGAAGGAGACCAGTTCTGAAGAGAACTATATTAATAATGACACTACTTTTCAGAAGTTAAAATAATGGAAAATGAGCTTATGCAAATAACTAACATCAAAATATATCTGTCATATAGAAAAATAAAATGATGATAAGTAAGGAACCCTTCTCTAGAGATGTCAACACCTGGCAACAGATCAACAGAGATCCCTAAAGTCATTCATTAATAACTTTAAAATAAAACACATAATAAACTAAATAATGTCACCAGAGATTAAATACATTTTTTTGTTTGGTTTGGAAAGTAGGACTCTCTCAATAGAACACAGTCATGTAGAGCTGGAGAGTGTCTCAGGAGTTAAAAGCACTCTCTGCTTGTTATAAAATAACCCAAATACAGTTTCCTGTGTGAACACTGGGAAGCTCACAACCAATGGTAACTTCAGGAGGAATCCTAAGCCCCTGGCCTGGCCTCTACAAATACATGCACGCACACATTCACACACACACACACACACACATCTTTCAGTATTTTTTTAAAGTGAAAATAAGCATTCAAAGAAAAATTTAAAGTCAAATTGAAGTAAATCATAAGCAACAGATAACAAAAACATTATAACTTTTACAGGAGACATAGATGTATTTCTGTTCCCCAAATGATTAATGTGGTTTTGCTTTAAAATTCCCAACAGACTACGAAGTGATATGATGGCACTGCATTTATAAGTTCACAGGCTAGATGTTTTCCTACCATTAGTTTGTTTATTGATGAGCTAAATTAAACCTGTGGCCACATAACCAGGTGATTAAAGGAAGAATCACTAGTATTTGGGAGTGTTCAATGCATTGAACTCATCCAATTTGGGGGAGGTACATCACCAGTATTTTTAACTTGCTAGATTAGTGTACTTATGCTCTCTTGTCTATTCATAGTGAGCACTATGGGACATGGATTACAAATTTCTCCTGGATAATGATGCTGACCATGTTAATTTTTCCAATTCCTCTCTGCATGTGTGAAAAAGATATGCATAAACCCAAAAGCTGCTGTGTTAGAAAAGAATAAATAGAAAACAAATTTTTCCTGCTTATCAAAATTTTAAATTGAAAATGACACTACATGTCCCTGGAGGCAGTGTACAGGTTAGCACTAATGTCAAAATGAAGCTTGACATTTCCTGCATACAGTTTGCCTTTCTGGATGGAACAAAACACAAGGAATCTTAGGAAAAGAAAACACATTGTTGTAAACTCTGCTTAGGTGGTCTTCCTGAATAAACTGTATTTTCAGTTTGACTGAGTTACTAAAAGAGTCTCTTGGTGTACAGAATGCCAGTAAGGGATTTGTCAAGTATGTCATGACTATTAGTAATTTGCTACTTTAGGACCACATCAGTCCTCACATCTAAATCATCTAATTTAGGGAAATGAGCATCTTTTCATTTTACAGAACACCAAACTGCTCTACATCCTTTCTGGAATTATGATGATTAGAGGATATCTTTGTCACTCTTCTACTGCTGTAAAGAGACACTATGTCCAAGACAATTATTTTAAAAGAAAATATTTAATTAGAGCCTTCCTTACAGTTTCATATGTTTAACACATTATCGTAGCAGCAAGCATGGGAGCATGCAGGCAGTCACTAAATCAGTAGCTGAGAGCTATGTTCTGACCCATGTGCTTGGCTAGGTGTGGGCTTTAATATTTCAACAACATATATTTTCTCTAACAAGGTGATATGTACTCCAACAAAGCCATACCTATTCTAACAAGGCCATGCCTTTTAGCCTTTCTAATTCTTTTCAAATAGAGCCACTCCCTGATGATTAAGAGTGTATAAATTTATGGAGGTCGTTCTCATTAAAACCACCAAAGGAAATCAGAATTGATCAATGAATATCAGGATTTACATGGTATTCCTCAAGAAACTCTCTGTTACTTTGATTACAAGAAGAGTACTGAAAAGAAACATACAGTTTCAGAAGAAATAGACACAGGCTTCATGAGGTCAAGGATCTAATCTTTCACCTATGCCCAGCAGGGCCCCCCACTCTTACATATTCAGCTAAAGCCCTGGATCCCTCCCTAAGTGCTCCTAGGCTGGTGGTTTAGACCCTGGCAGCTGTGGTTTGTTGGTATTGTTGCTCTCCTCATGGGGCCACAAACCCTTTCAGCTCCTTCAGTCCTCACTCTAACTCCTCCATTGAGAACCCCATGATCAGTTCAATGGCTAGTTGTGAGCATCTGCCTCTGAATATGTCAGACTCTTGAAGACCTCTGAGGAGACATCCATATCAGGCTCTTATCAGCATGCACTTTCTGACTTCCACCTCAGCATCTACCTTTGGTGACTGCACATGGGATGGATACTCAGGTGGAAAGGTCTTCAAATGGCCCCTCCTTCAGTTTCTGTCCCTCACTTTGTCTCCATATTTTCTCCCTTGAGTAATTTGTTGCTCCTTCTAAGAAGAACTGAATCACCCCAACTTGGTCTTCCTTTTTTATGAGCTTCATGTGGCCTGTGAGTTGCATCTTGGGCATTTCAAGGTTCTGGGCTAATATCCGATAATCAGTGAGTGAATACCATGTGTCTTCTTTTTTGATTGGCTTACTTCACTCAGGATGATGATTTCTAGTTCCATCCATTTACCTAGGAAACTCTCGAATTCATTGTTTTTAATAGCTGAGTAATACTCCATTGTGTAAATATACCACATTTTTTTAATCCATTCCTCAGTTGAAGGACATCTGGGTTCTTTCCAGCTCCTGGCTATTATAAATAAGGCTGCTATGAACATAGTTGAGCATATGTCCTTTTTATATGTTCGAGCATCTTCTGGTTATATGCCTAGGAGTGGTATAGCTGGATCCTCAGGTAATGCCATGTCCAATTTTCTGAGGAACCGCCACACTGATTTCCAAAGTGGTTGCACCATCTTGCAGTCCCACCAACAATGGAGGAGTGTTCCTCTTTCTCCACACCCTCGCCAGCATCTACTATCACCTGAGTTTTTAATCTTAGCCATTCTGACTGGTGTAAGATGGAATCTCAGGGTTGTTTTGATTTGCATTTCCCTGATGACTAAGGACACTGAACATTTCTTTAGGTGCTTCTCGGCCATTTGTGTTTCTTCCGTTGAAGGCAGTTTTTTTTTTTTTTTAAGAAGCATGTTCATCCTACAAAGTTCCTACTTCATCTGGTGTGAGTGCAAACTTGTATAACTACCTTGGAAATCAATTTGGCAGGTGTTCAGATAACTGGAAATAGTTCTACCTCAAGATCTAGCTATATCACTCTTGGGAACATACACAAAAGACGCTCCAACATCCCACAAAGACACTTGCTCTACTATATTCATAGCAGTTCTATTCATGATTATAAAAGAACACAATTAATGCTACTCAATTTGATCCTGGCAGAGGAGTTGGGTTCCTGCTACCTGCCCAATGTGTTCTATTCCTGAATGAGACACACACACACACACACACACACACCCACTTTATATTTTGATATGCCTGAAAAATGTCAATGATTGGGCCACTTCCTAACCTCCACATGTTTATAGGCCTTCTTATATTCCCAAATCATCACTTGCTAAAATCTATTTTCCATTATGACTGCCCTATATCCAGATGTTCAGCCCGATTGTTAGGTTCCCCAACACCTACATGACAGCTATGCTCTCTATCTTCTGTAACTCTCGGGCATGGTGTCTCTTTTTCCTCCCTGGCATTGCAACCTCTCCTTCCTTGTCTCTTGCCAAGGATTCCTCAAAGCTGCACTTCTGTCTCCCTGTCCAGCCATTAGCCGTTGACATCTTTATTTACTAATCAGAACCAACTAGGGACAGAGGCCCTCAGTTTTACATGCAGAACACTGAAGACACCTTTTTGGGGAGCATAGCATGAGAATATAAGCAGCTACACATAAAAGACCTTTTTGTCCACGTAAAAGACCTTTTCTCTCAGATATGCATTGAACATAATTACGTAAAATATAAGGTATGATATACACTAATAACTGATTTTGATACATTACTCTATCATCTATCCTACCTTAAAGAGTTTACAATTCTCTACCTGAATTATGTTTTGATTTTAACTTGTAGTGAGATCTAGATCATCTTCTGTAATGCTAAACAACATAAGTTTGATTATGAGACTACAAGTAGTTTTCAACCCTGTCAGAGGTCTGAGAAGGAATTAAATATTACCTGAATATGTAGTAAGCACAAAAACATAGCTTCCAAATTTAAGCAATTTGTAGAGACAGCTAACTGCCTCTAGAGTCCTCTGATATTCTTCATAATGTTGGACCATCTGTCTTCAATATTCTGGCCCAGAATCCTCTGACAGACTTTAAGTGAAGCAAGAATTATGAAGAACCAGCTTACCCTGTCTTGGTAAGCTATTGACTATCCCACACCATGTGTCCTTTCCAGTATTTTTTGTCTGCAGATGAATTAGGGAAATTCTTTCCCAGTGGCTACCTTGCCACAATTGGAACAACTCCATATGGAGGTAATGATGCTCAATGTCTTCTTTGAAGTGGGAAGGTGCTACTATGAGGAGCAGACATGTCTCCTAGTCAAAAGCTCAACTAATAATAAAATGATTTTAAATCCCATATTCTGTAGATCACAGATACCTTTGAAGACTACCTATTTATCTATAGTATATCTCAACTGTTCAACTTTGAGCTCTCTTAGCTATTTCTATTTGAATAATATTGAAAACACTTTATTATAATTTAATCATAATCTAATATAACCTTAACGATCGTAAACAGTTTGAATAACAGCTATTAGAAAGACTGGGTCTAAACCTTGTATTCTTGCATAGGCACAATGCCTATTTAGGAGTAACAATATTAATCTTAAATTTTATATAAATATAAAAATTTATGCCAATGAAAACCTTAAACATATATCAATATACAAGTTCTGTACCCATGTAAGAAAATATAATTTTCATTCTGTATCAAAATGTAAAGAATTCTACCAAGGTAAGAATATGACTGTAAAATATTTTGATGAAGATTAAATTATAAATCCCTTCCCATATATCTAATTTTTTATACTCTTATTCTATCCCACCTTCTTCTCTCAACTCCCTTCATTTTACCTCCTAAAGAAAAGGTAGAGAAATGGAAAGACAGAAATCCTCAAATCTAATCTTTCTATTTAGTTTCCTCCCTGTCCAAAATTATGACCATTTCCAAATTATCCCTTAAAATGATAACCTATCTATAATTCATAAAATAACCATAAACACTCATAACCACGAAATAGTGGTGATGACTCTCAACGGCTTCTTCCTACTGAATAGGGGCAATGAATATGTTTTAAAGGGTAGGGAGGATAGGAAAATTGGAATACTTGGTTAGACATAAGATAACTAGCTTTATCATTTGTTATCCAATCTCTTTATGCTTAAAAAGTTCAGGGCTTGAGTGAAGTCCTGACTGTATCTGTCTGAAAGGCTGCATGAACCAAATTCATTGGGAATCACTAGCTATTTCTGACACTGTTCAGGAAGCAAATCTCTGAAAACAGCATCAGGAGGCAGGGAGCTGGAACAGTAGGTCATAACATAATCCCAGAGGATGACTCTTGCCAGAGCTGCATCATTCTGTAATATAAAAATCTTACAACCAAATTTTTAGTTGTATAATGATATTTACATGAATTGTGCAAGATGCATAGACCAGTTAAGGATCAATTTTTGCTCCTTATTTGAGCAGGTGAAAGACAACTTATGCGTTTTCATAAAAGTCTATTTATGAGTTAATTGGATTACTAACCAAATGTAAGAGATTTTCATTCATGCCATGAGAAGGATGACATGAAGAATCTTAATGATTCCATAACCAGTAAGATTTCTTTGTTAATTTTAGTTCAAGTTTTGGCTAGAAACATTTTTATGTCTAAGCCAATTTCAGCAATGTTCCCACATGGTTAGATCAGCATATCATGTTACTGGTCCTGTTTGGTCTTCTTGAATTTTTCTTTCTTGTCTGTATCCAAGATTCTTATTGGGTCTTCCCCTATCATATCTGGTCCATGTTATTTTGGAAGGGATCCAAAACCTTTTCTTCTTTCCTGTTAGCACAAATACAGAGCCTCTCTCCCAAAGCGGCATGCTCTTGGTTCAGCAAACTGAAATCATCAAAAGTATAGATTGGTTCAAACTTTAGCAGCCTCCCGTTGCTTTATGCCTATTCTATTTTGACCTCATTCATAGAGGATTTGTAATACCATAACCACCAAACTTATAAACATCTGCATTTTTGTAAGTAAGACAAATTAAAGCAAACTTAAACAATTATAATTATCAGTTAAGAAAGGGCTTCTTACCAATCTCCTGCTTGAGTTGTCTTTACTTTTATTTTTCTTTAGATCAGGGCCTACAATTATCTCATCTGTTTGAGACAAAGCTCCTTCTCCATCCTCTGCTTTTGTTCTATTACCTGTTGAGATAAGGTCTTTCTCCTTATCCCCAGTTCTTGTTCTTACATTTTAAGATTAAAGGCCTTAATTTATTTATTTACTGATGCATACTTAGAAATGATTAAGCAATTTTCACTCTTTCTCCCTTCTGTGCACTAATAGCTCTGTGGGTATACATACTACAATACATCACCTTTTTATTTATATGATTTGAATTAATATGCTTTCCTATTTAATTTCAATACAATTTTCTTCTATGTAAACCTATTCTCAGGCTACCAATGTGTCCTATGCCAGGCTAAGCAATCCCAGAATTCCTGTGGAGCCCACATTCTAGGAATCTATTTGATTGTAGGAAGCATGCAACCTCACCTTCTGCCTTCTGAGCAGCTTGTCTCCTTACACAGCATGGGCTCCTAGCACCTCTGAGCTCAAGCTCTCGGAGGCAGCTTAGAAGCCTTTGAGAATGGCTCAGGCTGAATCTCAGGCCAGTCACCCAGTTTTGTCTGGGTAGACTTGGGGGGGCATAGATGTGTCTGAGCTTATGCCATGAATCCTCGAATTATGCAGACCAATCTAGCACATATTTGTCCTAGCTCCAAATCACTCAGTTTATGCAAAAACTGTGCCACTCTACTAAAACAAAAGCAATTCTCCTCACTTCCTAATCTTAAGGCATGGTGGGTGTTTTCCATTCAGGAATTTCCAGTTAATTTTTAAGAGTGAGTTCTCACTCAATATTGGGTGCCATCTGTAGCAGTACCTAATAAAAGCTACACAATTCGATCCTGGAGATGGCAGTGCGTTGTCCCAATGCTTTATAGTCCCAAATAAGAGACACATATACAGCCTTTATATTTTGATGTATTTTGATATGGCTAAAATAACTCAAGGGCTGGGCCACTTCCTTACTTCCACATGGCTAATTCATCTGATATTCCCAAGTCACCACTTCCTAAAACCTATATTCCATGTTGGCTGCCTTAGAACCAGACATGCAACTCCCCTTGGTCCTCTATCCCTGACACCTACATGATGGCTATGCCTTCTGTCTTCTACAACTCTTAAGCATGGTGTCTCTCTTCCTTCGATGGTATTGCAGCCTCTACTTCCTCTGTTCCTGGTCTGGGAATCCTCAAAGTCCTACCTCTGTCTCCTTGCCATTGGCTGTCAGCATTTTTGTTTACCAGTCAGAAAAAACCTAGGGGCAGGGTCCCTCAGTCTTATGTGCAGGACACTGCAAACAGGTTTTGGGGAACATAATTAGCGTGACCATACAAGTAGCTCCACATAATAGAAATTGAAAACAACTTAAGTGTCCCTCAAATAAAGAATGGATTTAAAAAATGTGGTACATTTACACAATGGAATACTATTCAGCTATTAAAAACAAAGGCTTCATTAATTTTCCAAGAATATCATCCTGAGTGAAGTAACACAGTCCTAAATGGACATGCTTGGTATGTACTTATTTATAAAAGGATTTTAGCTATAAAATGCAGGTACTGTGCTACACTCCACAGACCCAAAGAGGCTTAACAAGAAGGCCCTAGAAAGGAAGCTTGAATGTCATTTAGAAGGGGGAATAAAATAGTCTTAAGGGGCAAATACAGAGAGGGAACTGAGAGGAAAGTGGAATGGGAGGCACCAAGATGATCTTAGCTGTGACTCACTATGTTGTTAATATGGAACCTGAAGAGGCCACCTCCTGTAGCCAGGTATAAACCTCAGTGGAGCAATAGAGAAACCAAACCACCCAAAAACTTGAAACCCAATATTTATCCCGTCTATGTGAAATACAGGCACAGGGAATGGAGCATAGTCTTAAAGACTGGCTAACCAATAACCAGTCCAACATGAGACCAATTCCATGGGTTTGTACCAATCTCTAACTCTATTAATGATTGTTACACTTGCATGTTATCATCTGAGAGGCTCCCCTCAGTAGCTGACTCACACAGATACAAATTCCCACAGCCAAACAATGGATGGAACTCGGGGACTCATAGAAAAATAGGGGGAAAGATTTCTATTCTGAAGGGAATAGAAACTCCACAGGAATACCAACAAAGTCAACTAATCTGGACTTTTGGGGTTCTCAGAGCCTGAACCACCAACAAATGTACATATACAGGTTGGACCTAGGCTTCTCCACACATATGTGAAAGATGTGCACTTTACTCTTCATTTTACTCACAAACAACTAGAACAGGGGCTATCCTGAAAGCTGTTGCCTGTATGGGGGATTTGTTCTTTTACCTGGGCTGCCTTGTCTGGCCTCAGTGGGAGAGGAAGTATCTAGCCTTACAGAGGCTTGAAGTGCCAGGGTGGGAGGAAACCCAATGGGCCCTTCACTGGCTCAGAGAAGGGGTGGGGAGATGAAGGAAGGATTGTTAGAAGGGTGACCTGGAAGGGGGCAGTGAGCAAGATGTAAAGTCAATAAGTAAAAAGCTAAATTTCAATTTAAAAGATTCTAAAATATTAAGAAGAAAAAATTGGAGAGGTCTCATATTAGTAATTTAACATCACATCTTAAGCATGAAAGAATATATTTTCTTCTCAGCACTTCATGAAATTTTCTCCAAAGTTGACCACATATTCTGACACAAAGCAAGTCTCAACAGATATAAAAAAATTAAAATAACTCCTTGAACATTACTTTATCACAATGTATTGAAGCTTTATATACACCCTTTCATCTATAAATTCCTGGAGCTATTATGGGTATAAGAGACATGTCTCAAAATAGTGAACGTGAGTTACACCAAGCCCATAGCCAACAACTTGAACAGAGAAATTTAAAAAAAAAATCTACTAAAATAACAACCAAAGTATGTTATTCACTCTCTCTGTTTCTACTCAGTATAGTATTCAAAGTCTTAGCTAGAGCCATAAGACAACTGAGGGAGATCAAGAGAATAGACATTGGAAAGGAGGAAGTCAAAGCATCGTTATCTGAAGATGATTTGTTAGTATATAAAAGTGTCCCTCAAAATATCACAGGGAAACTCCTACAGCTGATTAACACTTTCATCAATGTATCAGGATACAAAATTACCTCACAAAAATCACTAGCCCTAGTACATAGAAATGGGAAATGGACTGAGAAAGAAACCAAAGATATAATATCTTTCACAATAGCATCAAGCAATAAAAAATATATTGAGATAAACCTAATCAAACAACTGAAATATGTGTATGATAAAATATTAAAGACATTAAACAAAGAAACTGAAGAAGATATCAGAATCTAGAGGTATCTTGGGTGCTCATGGGTCAGCAGGATTAATATACTGAAAATGACCATCCTACCAAAATCAGTCTAGAGCAGATGGGAAAAAATCCAGAGAACCATAGCCACATATTATGCCGGGAGTGAGAGATCATGAAATAGTTATCCTTAAAAGGGATGTCAATATCAAATTTCTCCCCCTAGCAAACCTCAGGGAACCTTGCTGAAGAGGTGGTAGAAAGAGTGTAAGAGCCAGAGATCATGGAGGACACATTGTAAACAAGGCCTCCTTAACAAACAATACTGATTCATCTGTGAACACAAAGAGACTGAGGCAGCATGCACAGGGTCTGCTCCAATCTACAACAAAAAGGCTCCTAGAGCTGAAAGAAGTAGACACAAGTCACCATCTCTAACTCATAAGCTATCTCTAATAGATAACAACTCTTAAGAGTAGGCTGCATTCACTGTTTTAGACAGATCATAGAAAACAAACTTAGTGGCGTCTTTGAAGGTTCTATGTCTCATAATGTTTTGTTAGGAATCTATTGTTACTCTTTCAAACTTTCAACTTCCTGCCTTCCTTTCTCCTTCTTCCTTTCTCTCTCTCTCTCTCTCTCTCTCTCTCTCTCTCTCTCTATATATATATATATATATATATATATATATATATATGTATATATATATACATATATATATATATATATGTGTGTGTGTGTGTGTGTGTGTGTGTATGTGTGTGTGTGTGTGTGTGTATGTGTGTGTGTCTGTCTCTTCCTTCCTTCCTCCCACTCTCTCTTTTTTTTATTTTTTACTTTAAAAATTAATTAATTGATTAATTATCCTACAGGTCCTTTGAATATATGCTATGTGTTTTTATACTATTCCTGAATGAACCAATGATTTGATTTCTATAGCTACATCTGTTTCTTCTTGAAGACTTTTCAATCTTTTTTTCCTTTGTCTTATTCTGATGTGTTTGTTTTAACATTGTTTATTATACCTTAGAAATCACTTTGTTTTTTAATGACAGATAGAAAGTGGGATTATCCAGATGCTAGGGGGAGGTGTGGATGAACTGGAGGAGTATGGGGAGGGGAAACCATAATCAGAGCATAGTATATATGAACTCAATCTATTTTCAGTAAAATAAAAAGAGAAATATAACTTCTTCTACAGCATATTTTAAATTCAAGAACTGGCTGAGTAGCATCAAGTGTCTCCTATTTCTAAAGAAAAAGAGGTTATGTTTCTTAATAATCAAAGATGCATGACTTCTTTTACTCCTCTTGAATTTTCTCAAGAGACACTTTGCTGTAAATAATTTTTGTTTTATATTCCTGTTATGTATGCTCTCTCCATACTATGTACATAATTTTTTCTGCACTCTATTCCTCACATGGTTACCATGGTTACAAATTATTTTCTTAACAATTAGCAGTATTATAGAATATTTGTAATGAATCAAATTCAAAAAGTTCAACTCAATTTACATTTTCTATGGCAATCAAGCATCTGTAATCATCTATGTCTTTTCTTTTGAAGGTCACTAAATGACACAAATATAATTCATGTTTGCCCATAAATACACTTTACCTATTCCAATACACTTTATTTAGTAAAAAAAAACAAGAAAAGAAGCTAGCCAAAAGACATATGATAGAGACGACATGTAAGAATAAGTTTTATAGGTTAAATAGGCTACCTTGCCATATATATATTATAAATTTCTACAAATAAGAAATTACTGTGCTAAGCAATCTGGCTGTCGTATACTATTGAGATACGTTTACTTACATATTGTCTTTGGGGATTTCACCTTCCTTGGTATGAATCAAACTCCACAAATGTTCAAACAAAAGCAAAACAGAAATGAATTTTATTGATTTTGCAAATCAATGTACAAGCTGTATAGACACTGAATAGGTTTTTGTTGCTTTGTATTTACTATACTATTTCCTTTATTTCATTATATATTTTTTATTAATTAAATTTGTTCTTTGATTAGTTCACACATGTGCATAAAGTATATTAAGTACTCTAATCGCTTTCCTTTTCCGTTTCCCAACTGACCACGCCTACATACTTGCTCACATTCCTCTCGTGGCTTCATTCAGGGCTCTTTTAATTATTCGGTGCTCTGTTGTTGTCTGTCCAACTTTGGTATGCTGACTTTTATTTTATAATATATTTTATTTTATACTTTTATGTTTTGTTGCTCTCTTGGAAGCATTTTTCTTTTAATGAGAGACAAAATGAGAGTAAATCTAGACAGTAGATGAGGTGGGGAGGAAAGTGGAGTAGTAAAGGGAGGTGGATATTTTTCAGATTATATTGTATGATAAAAAGAATCTATGTTTATTAAATTGAAAAAATCTTCTCACATTTTTGTCTATTAGTTTTGATTTGTGAACCCACTGTGTTTAATCCAGACAGTCTACATATATAATCGTCTTTGGAAATATATATTGGAACCTGGTAGGATTAGCGGTGGGCACACAACTGAAAATAATGACTTTTCTTCTACCAGAATCTATTAATAGTCAGTATTCC
The DNA here is from genome assembly GCF_004785775.1 of Grammomys surdaster. Taxonomy (NCBI): domain Eukaryota; kingdom Metazoa; phylum Chordata; class Mammalia; order Rodentia; family Muridae; genus Grammomys; species Grammomys surdaster. The sequence continues at coordinate 7,497,443 of NW_021620988.1, read as the reverse complement.
ATGGGTGAATGTTACAGTCTCAATGTTCCTCATCCATCCGTGATGAATTACTCACAGGTCAATTCTTTCACATGCTCAGTGCAGGCAAGTTGGATGCTGAGTTGATGATTTCAGTGACTGAGACACTTAAAGATAGCTCTTTAGTCTATTTTCTAATATTGCTTTGTTATTCATCTATTCTATCATTAATTTATTAAACTTTTTGTTCTTTAGCTTGTGCTGAGTTTTATAACAGAGCTATAAATATATGTGACTTTTTATTAATAAATAGTGCAATGTGGATAGTGGTAATAGGCTCTAGTACATAAGGTGATTTGCTAAGGTCATGTTTCATAAGTACTGGGAGTTTTAAATATATTTTATAGAGGTGAAAGGTTTGCATAAAGATGCAAACTAAAACTTTAGATAACAAGTACAGCAAAATAATTTTCCACAAAGAAAAATTATGTAAAGAAGTGTACTGCTTTTCTTAGGTATTTTCAAAAGAAGTAGCGTTCCTTCAGTTAAGTGAAGTCTTCAGTACTCAGCTCTTAAAAATAAATAACATCATGAAATTTGCAGTTAAATGGATGGAACCAAAAAAATCATCTTTAGTGAGATAATCCAGACTCAGAAAGACAAACATGGTATGTACTCACTTATAAGTAGATATTAAATGTAAAGGATAATCATAATGCAATCCACAGACCTAGATAGGCTGAGTAATGAGGAAGTCTCCAGGGGGATGAGTGGACATCTGTGGGAAAGGGAAGTAGAACAGATATGTAAAGAAGCTAGACTGGGATATGGGGATGGGAATAGGAGGAATCAAGTGGGGTAGGATGGAGGAAGAAAGCATGAAACCCCAACAATTCCATTTTTTTGAAGAAATATCATTTTGTGCAAGGCTAGGTGTTAACTTCAATTCTAGAAAGAAAACCACAACGTCCACTTGAGCAAACATCCCATAGCAACAGCCTCCCACCCCTGCCCCAGCAACAGCCAGTCAGGCTACAATACCAGGGTCAAGAAACATATAGATAACTTAAGACATCCTGCAGAAAATAGATAAACTGCTGTACTGTTTGTCAGGTGATTTTGTCCCCATGGTCAGTTCCTGTAGATTACACCAAAAATGCATTTCTTAAACTATTAACTTGGGGATCTGAATGGAAATTACTCAAGCTTACTGTAACCACAATAGATACCCTGCACCCCTACACTTGGTGCTCTCACTATGACCAACTGTATGTGCGCATCAGAATTTGCTCCTTGGCGGTCTTTGGGGTCCCTGTGACTTAGGCATAATGAGAATACTAGGAGAGACAACTGGAATTAGGGGTTTCTTGAGAATAAGTTAGAAAGGGAGAACACTCAAGAATCTAGGATTATGACTCTAGGTAAGATCACCTCTTGTAACCAGGGAAGACTTCCAGTGGAGGGACTGGGAAGCCTCCTAAGCCACAAAATCTCAGCCTACAATTTTTTCCTGCCAGCAAGGTTGACTGGCAGTAAAAATGGTGCAAAAATTTTGGAAGTGGCCAACTGATGATGAGTCCACCTTGAGACTCATGCCATGAGAAGGATCCCACCCATGACACTGCCTGGAATGTCATGTACCAGAGGTGAGAAAACTCAGACACCTAGGATAAAACTAAACCAAATATGATCAGCAAAACCAAAACAAAATAAAACTAACCAACGTAGCCAGCAAAATGAATCCTGATGGTATTCTGCCTCTACTTGTAGACAGGAGTCTAGCATAGTCATCATCAGAGAGACTTTATTCAGCAACTGATTGAAACAGATGCACAGACCAACATTAAAACATTAGTTGACATCCTGCAGAAGATCAAGAGGAAAGACCCAGAGGGGTCAAAGACATCATAAGAAAACCTACAGAATCAACTAACCTGGGTTCATGGGGCTCACTGAGACTAAACCAATAAAGGGAGCCTGCATGGTTCTGACTTAAACCCTCTGCATATATGTTATGGTTGTGTAAGTTGATCTTTTTGAGGGACTTCTAACAGTGGAAGCAGGGACCATTTCTTACATTTTTAGTTGCTTTTTTTGGACACTTTCCTTTCTACTAGGTTGCCTTCTCCATCCTTGATATACAGAGAGGTACCTAGTCGTTTTGCTACTTGATATGCCCTGTTTAGTTGATATCCCTGAAGGGCTTGTCCTATTCTTAAGGGAAAGAAGGAATAGTGGAATGGACTGGGTGGGGGATGAGGGAGAGGAAACTGTAGTCAGGATGTAATGTCTGTGAAAAAAAATTTAAAAATAGAATAAAATATGTATATGCTTCTATTGGTCACTAGGGTTAACCAGAGACCTTTATCAAACACACCCTGGTAGGACATCAAAAGAACTTTTACTGCTGTTTGGTCTCTAAGAGTGTGTGAATAACTAATCCTGCCAAAGAAGTAACTTACAAAACTGTTGTTGTTGTATGCTTAGATCTTTTGTAAAATGAAATTGTGAGGCTTTACAGACTTACAGACTTCTAAGATGGTTTTTTTTCTATGATATGAACATTGATAGAGAAGTTAGGTCTCATACCTGTTTTTGTTTGTTTGTTGCCCAGGTACACAGCCTCAGACAAGTAAGAAAACACAGGTTGATTTTGTTCTAGCCACAGGTCAGGATGATTTCTCGAGATGTCTATAAACTTGGTGATAGCAAGAATGACAGGTTTGCTTTTCTATATCCATCTAATCCACGGCAGAAAGTTAATAAGTGACTATACTTTCTTTACTCCAATTTCAGACTAAGTGACATTTTGTCAGGGTGTATATAACTTTTTCCTCATGCTATAAACAAAGCATCATCTATTCAAGAGCTACCTTTGAAGCTGTCTCTTTGCATTATATTTAATCCAGCAGAACCCTCTGCCTGCCTGTCACCTGTTTAGTGTTCCCATCACTTATATCAGTAAGAATTCTGTCTTGCTGTAGCTAATGAGCCAGCTGATGTGACTGAGGCATTGGGGCACTGTCTGCTGCGTAAATTTTCAGTGGTACTCACTGTGTTCCACTGAAGATGGTTATGTATCTTAAACAGTGCTGTCCTATATTGACAATACTATTCATCTCCATATGATTTAAAGATGTTGGGTTCTCTACTTCTTTTCATCCCTTCTTCCAGTCTCAGAATAGGAAGCACTTTGTGTATTTGTGTGTGTGACATATGTCTATGTTTATGTTTGCTTGTTTGTGGATGTGTGTGGAGGTCAAAGATTGCTGTTTTGTGTGATTTTTGCAATAGTTCTGCACATTACTTTTTGAAATGAATTTTATTACTGAACCTAGAGATCAATCATTGGTTAGATTAGCTGCTGGCTAGGAGGCTCCAGATATCTGCCTGTCTGTGCCCCATCTCCCTCTCCATTTTGAAATTGTAGGCATAGTCCTTTGTGGTTGGTTATTGTTTTAGTTTAGTTTAGTTTAGTTTAGTTTAGTTTAGTTTAGTTTAGTTTAGTTTAGTTTAGTTTAGTTTAACTTAGTTTAGCTTAGCTTCATTGAGATAGAATTACTGTGTAGACATGACTGTCCTGGAACTAGTTCTGTACACCAGGCAGGCCTCAAACTTAGGTATCTGCCTGCCTCTACATCCCAAGTACTAGGACTAAAGATGTGTGTCACCATTACCTACCTACCATGTTTGACTTTTAAAGTTGGTTCTAGGTATCTGAATCCTTATGCTTTCATGGCAGGAAACTACATAGAACAACAATTTTTAGATGTTTAACCGCTCTAGTGGTCTTAACAGAAACAGTGAAGGAAATAGAATAGAACTGAGGAATAGGATATATGTAAAACTGTTACTTTGCTATTAGAAAACTTGGGATGCTTAAATGTTAGAAATCTTAGAAAAAATAGAAAAAACAAGTGTTGACACAAATTTGTTCCAACAGATTGCTTCCTACATGCTCTGCATCAGAGTTACATACCATTTCTTAATTTAAATGTAACCTTATTGCTATGAAGAAGGATCATATTTCAACCTCTGCAAGAAAGCAATGGAAAGTGTAATTAGCTTCAGGACTTTTTAGATTTGTGAGCCTTCAATTTACTCAAATAAATTGGCTGAGACTTTGAGACCTAAAGCATATGAGTGGGTGATGCATGAACTGAAGAACAAAGCAATAACTCGAGAATGAGTACAGAAAATAAATGGATGAGTTCGTGGCTAGAACCAGGAAATGGCTTTGTTTTCAGAGAGCTGAAAACTATTTCTACCTAACATGAACTTTATTTTTAATGCTCTTACTCTCTATCCCTATGCAACAATGCTGGTATTCCAACTAGGTCAAGGAAAAACCAATATTATAGAAAAGTTCACATCTGAGACATGTGGTCGTTTTCCTGAATGTGCACTATTTCATAAGTCACTTTTTAACAACGGGAACTATCATTGGGTAAAAGAGAAAAATAGAAAGTAAGAAAAAATCATATAAAAATACAAGTACACAAGCTAGGGAAATGACTCAGTAGTTTTAAGCTTTGCTGCTCTTGAAGAGGATTAGAGTTTGGTTCCAGGCATCTACATTGGGCAGCTCACAACTTCCTATAACTCCAGTTCCAAGGGATCTGAGCTTTTCTCCAGGCCCTGTGAGCACTTATACTCAAGAGCATAGACACACACAGATATACACTTATATGCATAACTGAAGAAAAGGTTAACTTTTGAAAAAATGTAAGTGTAGGGCTTCATTGTAATTACCAACAATTGCTTCAGTGCCACTTTATTTAACAGCCCAGTCATTGAAATTCAGTATTTGCTTAAAAGAGTTTTAAAATCTCAAAGTTGATGTCACTGAGATTTCTGACGATTTATTTTCTTGAAGGTGGGCTTGACCTATAGTACTTAAACATATTCTTTAATATTTGTCATTATTAATCCTGATTTTCATCTTCAGTGAGTTTGGAATCAACTGAAAACCATGATTTTGTGAAAGTCCTGAGAGGATATTTCAAAGAAAGATAAGTTTGAAGAATGAAAATCTTCTAATTAGAATGCTCAGGCAGCCTAGATATAAAGATATTTAATGAAGAAGTAATATTACTTGTCTGCATGTCTTTGTTTCTTGCTGGTGAATATGTCTACCAGTGACTCTCTAATAGTTAGTCAGGCCTTCAGTGCCAAGTTTGGAGTACTGAAACATTCAAATTCACCAACTGTGTACCTACAAGATCCCACACCTCTCCAGCATGCATTTTTATTTTACTTTATTTTTGTTGGACAATCCAGCCACTATCATGAAAGCCAAAGTAATACATCTCCTTTTTTACATTCATTCTATCAGTTCTGTTCCTCTGGAGAACCATAGTACAGAATTTCATGACTACTAGATTGCTTTGTTCAATTTAAATTTTCCCCAGTGTTTGCAGAAGAGAAATATATTTACTTTTTTATTTGATGAACTGTTTTATTTACCAATATCTGTACCGGAAAGAAATGTGTTTATGCCTTGGTTACTTCTGCATTACTCTGACCACAGTACTTGTACAAAAAACAGCATAAAAGAGTATTTGTTGTGGCTCATAGTTTTGGAATGTTTCAGTCCATCAAAGAGGGGAAAACATAAAGCAGCTCAAGTTCATTTACGGAGAGTGGGGATTTATAGCAGTATGCTTACCACTTAGGGTCAAGCAGTAGAGAACAATGAAACCAGGAGAAGGGTACCTTCTTTCACTATTGATGACGTTTCCAACCAGCTATGCTGTAGGCTGCACCAAGAAAAGGATCTACAACCTTCCAAAATAGGACTACAAGTTGAAGAGCATGCAACCTACCATTAGATTGTCAAAAATTCCAGAGTCAAACAACAAGAGGCAGTGATCGTAGTGGTTTCAGGTCTGTTATTTCTAGGTCTGAAATTCTTGGAGAGTCTAGAAAGGTACCCATTGTATTAAGAATCAGAGTATATACTTTCACTTTAGAGCAAACCATTATCAGTAAGGATTATTGTCTTCCATGAAACATTAAGGAAATTCTAAAGAGAGTACTTCAGGTATATTAATACTCTAAATGTCATGTTTTGAAAACAAGACATGATATGAATTCTAAAAGGTGATTTTGAAAACTCTAAGAAAGTAAGGTAGTAAAACATGAACTGTAGAAGCATATTTAAAACCAATCACTTGTAAACTTCCATAATTTGGAGCTGGAAGAAAGTAATAATGTACTTCACACAGCATGTTAGTTAATATCTTATAAATCTATTGATTTGGGGGATATATTCTGTAAACTTTGATGCTACATCTTTTGGCAATAAAATCTTGCAGTCTTATTCCACTGGAATTTTGTAAAGAAAACATCTATGAAACATATTTTCTCCCTGCTGGCTACAAACTAAATGATGAAATATTTTGCACTCTTGAAAATTCAGAGGAGACATAGGCAATAAGCACATTTGAAATCACCTAGTAGCACATCTGAAATTACCTGTGTTTCTCTTAGGTAAAAATATATAAAATGATATCTAATTCCATGGTCACATTTCCATTGCTGCTATCAGAAAAATGAGATCTCTTACTACAGTAATGAGAAGAGACTCCTGTCCATGAAACACTTGTTCTTTTTAAATTTAATTTCTTGACTTTGTATAATAGCATGGTTTATTTCATTTAACTGTGCTACTGCAGACAGCTCCTAGTAACATAAATAAAACTTTCTTTTCTTATACTCAAAGCTTTTAGAGATTCTGGAAATATTCTAGGGCATGTAAATGGATTTTAGTTTACACTCTATAATTTCTTCAGTTTTTCATGTTGGCCTAACCAAGCAGGCAAGCAAGCAAATTTAAAACCAAAATCAAAGCAAGGACCTAATTATATGTTGAAAAATGGCTGATTATTTAAAAACACAAGCATGAAAATGGGGCTTTCTCTTTGAAAAATTATTTCTTTATTCTTGGTAATTTCATACATGAATACAATGAAATATGATCACAATCCACCACTCATTTTCCTCCTCTACCATCTCTGTATTCCCTCAGCAGATGTTTCTCCCAATGTCATTTCTTCTTTCCTCTTAACTATTGATAAGCCACTAAGTCCTGCAAATATCAAGCCAGCTAAAAGTCTAGCATAAACAAGATCTGATTCTTACTGAAGAGCTATTTAAAGAGAAAAAAAATTCTTTTTTCTTTTCTCTGTCTATGCTGCATCTTAATTTAGAATCAATTTTAGATGCATTTTATTGAAAATATTGTGATGTTTTTTAGATTACTCTGACTACAATCTCTACTCTGACTCTGTGTTATGAAGAAAGCAAGCCATGCCAGGCTAGGAAGCATAGGGTGAATAAAGTGTACCTGATTACAATCTTATCCATTTACCCAGCTCTTTTTACTGGCTGCTCTTTTACTTCTTTCACAGTGGCTTTAATCTTGTGGTGTAATGATTACAGTGCTTCTTTCTCCTTGTCTGTTAATGTTTCACTTAACATGGGAAATATTTAAAACCAAGTCAGCACAAAATGTAAACATAAACTAAGACTTATAACATCAAGTATCCTATACAATTCCAATCACTTTCATTTTATCATCTAAAATTTGGGTAAATACATTTGTGAACATCCAAGGAAGAGGACGAATGGCTCAAATAACATTTTAGCCTATGTACTAGCTATTTCTTATCAGTGAGGCCAAAATATCAAGAACTTACAGGATGAATTACTTATTTTGGCCTACAGTATCAGAAGGATATCAATCCATCATGGTGGCTATGGTAGCTGGAACAGCTCTAAGGTAGTAGCAAAATATGGTAAGGCTATTCACATGGCTACTGTACAGGAAGCAGAGAATCAACTTGGAATGATAGTCATTTAAAGCTTCAAAGGTCTACCCTTTGAGATCTAATTCAATCAATCCAGTCTAACATTATCAAGGTTCCTCAAAATGGAGCTCTCAAAACAAGAACCTGTGGGTGATGTTGAAAATTTAAACCATTGTAGCAAATTTAGAGGAAATAAGAGCTCAAGATGGTGAGAATTCATATTTTTCTTTAGTCCAGTGTGATGGAATTTAAGATTTCTAAAGAAATTAACCAGAGAGTGCATAAGCCATTCCATTACTTCTTCAACTGTGATGGATTGTATATGCTCATTCCAGGCAGTGGCACTATTGAGAAGGTATGACCCTGTTGGAGTAAGTGAGTCACTGTGGGTGTTGGCTTTAAGACCTTCATCCTAGCTGCCTGCATCCAGTATTATAGCAGCCTTCAGATAAAGATGTAGAACTCTCAGTTCCTCCTATACCATGCCTGCCTGGATTTTGCCATGTTCCCATCTTGAGGACAAAGGGATGAACCTCTGAACCTGTAATCCAGCTTCAATTAAATATTTTCTTTATAGGAGTTCCCTTGGTCATGGTATCTGCTCACAGAAGGATAAGCCTAACTAAGAAACCAACCTTTCCTCAGTCCCTACCACATTACTCTAACCCTAGTGCAGTTTGGGAGTTGTGGGCAGCTTATGACAACAACTAGGGGTGGAGAAAGGGCACTGAGGCTTCCAATATTAAAGAGAAAAGTGAATTCCTGTGTCTATCTGCTTAGGTTAACAAAATTTTGGTGAAATTTAAGACATTCCTATAATCAAACTGACACGTAATTAACACATAATAAAACTGATAGTTCTCTACTTAATTCCATCATGACCCTCCAGCTTGAAAAGAATAGAAATTACTAAATGGATAAGGTGCAGTCTTTGAGTTACATTGATTTACTTCCCAACATCAGTCATCTGAGCTCTACAATTCAGTTGCAAGCACCCTATACACCAATGTGTTTGCAGAACCCAATGTAGAGTGAATTTGGCATTATGTAAGTTTGTAAGTCCATGCCCTTTAGACATATATCTTATTTTGTAGTACTCAAAAAAAGTTAAGGTAAACAATAAGGATAGTTTTATGAAGCTCAAGTTATCATATTAGTTTCATTTTCCTATGAGTTTCCTGAGTTTTTTACACAAATGTACCCTTTAGAAACAGGAAGTATTTATTAAACAATTTCCTAAGGCAAATTGCACAGATTTATCTTCTGCCTGGTGGCTACGGATATTCCTAAATTATGAGATGATGAGAAAAAAGAAAGGAGCAATTGAGGTAGGCCAAAATGAGACAAAGGAGGAAACAAAGGAATGTGTTTTTTTCTATTAAATTTAAAAGAAATTTATTTCCATAAAACTACAGAATTGTACATTTCACCTAGTCATTTTCATTTTATAATCACAAAGAACACCAGTCAGCGCTTAAGACTTAATTAACAAAACTAGGTCTGTTGTCACTGAGACATAAGAATTTGTTCATTTAAACCATTGCAGCTTCAAACTGCTGAGGAAATTAAATATGTACATTCTTTAAGGCCAATCTCAAATACTATTTCAATCATGTTTGAATTTCAGTGTCATAAGCTGCAGAAAATAATTGCAAAGATTATTCTTCTATTTCTTTTATTCTTCATTGATCTTTTAAATTGTCAAATTTTCAGATCCCAATTAAAATAATAGGGTATTAGTCAGGATTCTCTAGATTAATCGAACTTATAGAATGGATCTCACTCTCCCCCAATCTCTATTTATATATACACACACAAACACACACACACACATATACACACATACAAACACACACACACACACACACACACACACACACACACATATGGTTGCCCATGAACCAAAAGTAGAAGAATCCAGTAGTTGTACAGTTACTGAGGCTGAGACTGGATATGTAAATATACGCCTGACTATTGAAGAAGTAGGCTCCAATGCCAGTAAAAGAGTTAACTTGCTAGTGACAGCCAGAACAAGCAGGGAGAGAGGGAGAGAGAGAGAGAGAGAGAGAGAGAGAGAGAGAGAGAGAGAGAGAGCTTCTTTCATCTATGACCCTAATATATAGGCTTCTAGCAGAAGTTGTGGTCCAGATTACAGGTAGATAATCTCACCTCTCAAAAGATCTATATTAAAGGTTTATCTTCCCACCTGAAAGATACAGATTAGACTTAGGTCTTCCCACTTAAAATTATTTAATTAAGAAAAGTTATCCATCACAGTTGTGCCATGTCAATTGGTTTTAGTAAATTTCAGTGTACTCTAGTTAATAACGAAGAATAACCATCAAATATAGTTGATATTTTGATAGCCTTTTATGCTCTTTCCATTTCTCCTCCATCCCAATTCTTTTACCACCTAGTAAAAAATAAACAAAATATGTCTTTAGTAGTTTTTCCTGAATCAATACTTGACACCGCACCAATGATAGAAGATAACAGTAATCTGTGCTTCAATTCCTTAATAGCATTGTATTCAAATGTTACTAAGTTTGAAATGTTTGACATTCTAAAAGTGTTGTCTTGAACATTGTAAAAAGTCTTACACTGTATGAGGCTGAATCTGTACTCAATTCAGTTTGTGCTGTAGGTCTATCATTTAGTCTCACTGGAACATTAAGGCAATTTAAAAGGAAGAATAAGGACAGATGTTCTTTATGTTCTTTATGTCATCCCCCTACCCCCCCACACACACTGAGAACTGACCGTTAAAAAATAGATTATTTTCCTTTATCTCTGAGATCTGTAATTTAAGTCACTGTCAGTTTTATGGGGAGCACATATTACTTTTTCTACAGTTTATGGTTTGTTCTGCTGGTTCAAACTAGCTATTTCAGTGGGATGGACACGATTTGCTCTTGGTCACAAAGCAATCAGTTCATGTTAACCTAAGATTTCTCATAACTTATCTATTAAAAAGCTGCAAGATCCATGGGAGAAAGCTAGTTAAGAAAAGCACAAGGCATCATTTTACTTACATTACAGTACTGCATCATGTGCCTTGTGCTCCTTTACATAACCTAACTATTCCTCACTATTGTCTTCTCTTTCTTTAGCTAGTGTTAAAGGACTCAGATATAAAAATGGCTTCCTGTGTCTTTCATTATCTGTGCCTTTTATATGTAACTACCCTTTTGATCTTGGTCATTGAGGATCAGATATGCAAGATAAATCTATCATTCCTTAAAACTGACAGTAGCCATTCTTGTGTGAAAGAGTCATGCCACAAGTATATCATTTGCTTGCTGACATTCTGCATTACCTGTAGTGTACTTGAACCGAATGGTGACAGCATCTAGGTAGAATTTTGAAGTTCTGCTGTCACTAGAACACAAATCTTAAATTTTCCAATAAGTCAATAGCTTTAAACAAGTACTTAGAATATGTTTTCTGAGATCTAAAGAAATAGATTTTCAATTGAATAGGAAATATTGAAATATCAAGGAATTTTTAATTAGGCTCCATTTTACTTTCTATAAATGATAGAGATGTATACTTACTTAAATCTTAGAGTACTGAGTACTAATAACTAAAATAACTATATTTAATGACACACTATAAGAACAGTTTATAAACCATGAGCAGATACATAAATTCTATCTGCAGTGTTGTAATTTAGACTGTTACACACTCAGAAATTATAGAGTAAACCAGGAGACAAAATTTCATTATCTCTTCACTGGTACTATCATATAGAAATGTATAATTTAGATAAGTTGGGCTTCCAATGAAGAAGATAAAAGTATTATTCGTATTCAATAGGTAGGGTAAATGATACTTTTAATAAAGAGATTTATTTAGAAGACAAATAAATTAAAGACTAGTTCTACGGATCTGTGTGTGCCATATTCCATAAATATTCTCTATTTCTATGACACTATTTTAAAGCATATTCACAGACATAGCTATTCCTTTTGACATTGAAACATGAGCAGTCATCAGAAGAATTCATACTCTAGAACCTTGAAACTAAGTTGTAATAAACTGTAATGGAAGAAATCACATGTATTAAGTAAGTTGACAAGTTTACCATCGGCCACAGGCTGGACACACTTGGAAGTAATCTGTCATAGCAGGACATTATTATAGCTTGTTGTACCTTTATGCCTTGAGTTTCAATCACTCGTGTTATTTTGTTTGCCTGTTCTATTTTTATTTTTATAAACATGAAGAATGGTAGAAGTGGTCATGTAATAATGATGAAAGATTAGGAACTTTTGTGGCTACTCATAATTCCAGAGTATGTGAAGAGGTACAAAGCAGCCACTTTTTCTTGTCTGTCTTTTTTTTTTCTCTCGAAGTTCCCTTCTCATTCAAATAAGAATGAAGTTCCCGTACGGCTGAAGAACAAAGTTACTGAAAGAGAAAACACGATGCTTTTTAAAAATATATATATATTCTTTAATCATTTTTTTACAGTCCAGACTTTATCAACCTTCCAGTCCACCCTCATTCTGTTCCACATTCCACACATCCTGCCCTCCAGCCCTGTCTCCAAGAGGATGTCCCCACCTCACCCTACTCAACAGACCTCCCCACTTCCTGGGTCCCAAGTCTCTGGAGGGTTAAATGCATCTTCTCTGACTGAGTCCAGACCCAACAGTCCCCTGCTGTATATGTGTCAGGGGCCTCATATCAGCTGGTGTACGCTGCCTAGTTGATGGCTCAGTGCTTGAGAGATACAGAGATCCAGGTTAGTTGAGACTACTGGTCTTTCTATGGGGTTGCCCTACTCCTCAGCTTCTTCCAGCCTTTCCTTAATTCAACCACAAGGGTAACCAGCTTCTGTACACTGGCTAGGTATAAATATCTGCTACTGGCCCTTTCAGCTGCTTGTTTGTTGTTGGCAGTCATGATAGGTTCCTGTTTGTAAGAATACCATAGCATCAGTAATAATGCCAGGCCTTAGGGCCTCCCCTAGAGCTAGACCTAAATTTAGGCCTGTCACTAGACCACCTTTTCCTCAGGCTCTTCTCCATTTTTGTTCATGCAGTTCTTTCAGACAGAAACAATTCTGGATCAGAGTTTTTGACTGTGGGATGGCAACTCATCCCTCAACTTGATGCCCTGTCCTTTTACTGGAGGTGGGCTCTACAAATTCCCTCTCCCCACTCTTGGGTATTTCATTTAAAGTCCTTTACTTTGAGACCTGAGAGTCTCTCACCTCCAAGATATTTGGTACCTTTTAGAGGGTCTCCCTACCTCTTACCTCCAAATATTTGAGGTAGAAGTTTTCCCTGCTGTTTGCCTTCTTGTCTGCTTCTCCCCCTTGTATTGACCCCTTCCCTTTCTACTTCCTTCTTCATTTCATCTCCATTTTTCTCTCTCCATTCACCATCTCCTGATTCCTGTCTTTCCCACTTTTGCCCTCACTCTCTACTTTCTTTTTCCCTTCATTCCTCTGTCTCCCAGCCATAATCTATTCCTTCTTTTTCCTTTTTTCCTCACCTTTCATTTCCTTTCTTTTTATTTTCTTTTTTCCACCCTTGGTTTTTCTCAGAATTTCAATGAGATACAAAGTTGCTCTGACTCTTTCATTTTATTATATATTTCATAAAATCTGAAAAACAAATTGAGTCAACTGAAAGTGATTAATCACAAGATTCTGAAAAGCTTGTCACACCTTTTAAAATTATCTTGATATCTTGGATAATATACTTACCTATTCATTATACTTCTAATCCAGACAGTTTAAAATACAGTATGTTTGTGTGTGATTGTCCTATTAAATAACACCCTTTTCTAATTAATGAGAATTTTTAAAAAAAATTTCCTGTGTTTGTGTGTGGTGTAGATGCTCACAGTTGATGACAGGTATCCTTTTCAATATCTACCATGTTCATTAAGACATGGTCTCTAAATTGAACCCCAAAGTAGCTGGCTGGTCTATTTTGTCTGTCATGCTGGTTACAATGATCCTCAGACTTTTTCTGAGTACTGGAATAATGAAAAGCCATCATGCTCATGTGGGTTATAAGGATATAAAACCGAGTACCCATACTAATATAAAGGAAAGTTATTTACAAGGCAGTATTTTTCTAGACTGTGGGGCTTATCATTTGACTTATCATTGCCTTCTTCAGACTATTTCACCTCTATGGATGTTTTACATACCCCTGCATCATTTGCTCACTCATATCCACCCCATACACATACACACACCCCACACCCACATATGCAGTTTGCATATTGACAGCTCATCTTGTGTAAGTCTATTTAACATTAGTGTCTCTTTCAAAGTTATCTCTTAGTAGCAACAAACTTGATTCTCCTCCCTATACACAATAGCAATGTAGCTAGGTCCTCCTCCAGCATATCTCTTCTCTTTAATGGGTTCTACCTTGATACATTTGTACTTTTCAAAGAGAACCACAGCATTTTCCAGGTAAAACATCTCTTTTAATTTTTTAAAAAATTATTTGTTTTATGTATATGTGTATACTGTCACTGTCTTCGGAGACACTAGAAGAGGGCATCAGATCCAATTACAAATGGTTTTGGGCCACCATATAGTTGCTGGGAATTGAACTCAGGACCTTTGGCAGAGCAGTCAGTGCTCTTGACCACTGAGCTGTCTCTCTGGCCTTGAAATACACATCTTAATCACCAAGCCCTGCACATTGTTCCTTTTTTTTTTCTTTTGTAACTATTTTCTGTTAATCTTTGCCATCTCCATCCTATTCATTATTTTCTAGTTTTTCACTGGGACACATCAACAATTAATCAAACCTTCCATATTTAGTCTTCCTCTTAAAAACCAATCTCTAATGTACAGTCATTTTTTTAAAAAATAAACAATTTTTTTTTTAAATTTCTCAGATTATAATTACAACATTCTTCCCTTCTCTTTTCTGTCTCCTAACTCTCTCATATAACCCTCTACACTTTTTTTTCAATTTTATGGCCTTTTCTTTCATTACTTGTTATCAAATGCATAAATGTATATGTGTGTATATATATAAAGTCCAAAATATAAGCTTCTCAGTCCATATATTGTTACTTATGTGTACATTTTTTTTTAGAGATGATTAGTCTCATTGATTACCATATGTTCCACAGTGCATTGAGTAGTGACTTTCTAGTTGAGGATGTGTAATATGAAGGCAGGCAGCACTTTTGGTGGGTCAGCTTCTACACCCACTGGAGCATGTGCTAGTTAGAAGGCAGGATGCTTAAAAATGTGTCTCACAGAGACCAGAAGAAACAGAAAAAGGACAACAAACAGCAAACTTCTGATACTTCCAAAAAAAACTTCACTCCTACCCCAGGGTAGTCCATTGATAACATTTATCTCTGTTGTGAATACCATCAAACCATGATAGCCATTCTTGCTCTGTGAGAAACCCAGAGCTCCTCTTAGAGATTCCAATGGCATTATTGTGGTGGACTTGGTTGGGTGTAGCATCTTCTTCTTTGTTTATGATCATTTCCCAAAGACCCATTAAGAGGCTGATGAGATTTAGCCTTCTATGTTTAAGTGGCCACCCAGGGGTTTGACTTCTCATAGAGAGACCAGAAGATTCACATTTCAGATGGCCTGAACTACATTACCAGCCTGGCAAGAAGAGAAGCACAATAGCAGTATTATTTGATAATGTTTGATATATGTTGAAAATGTTGATGATGTTTGACAGTAAGGACACAATACTGGGAATTAGTTGTCCTCCTTCATCAACTTCTCCTGCAGAAGGTCAATAGCATCCTGACTAATGAAGGTGTCTTTGTACTTAATCTTATCTGATTTGAGTTGTGGTTAAAGGACTCAGTTCTGGCTGGACTCAAGACAGTCTGACCTCTCCTCTATGTCTGGCGAATTGAGAAAAACGTGACCAGAGATCCTGCTCTGGCAGCTGCATGCCAAGCAGAAACTTGCTGCAACATAGCTCCTGGAAATGGCCTAGGCTTTGGAGCAGAAGCCGAGGAAGCCTATGCAGGGCTGGGAAACACCTATACCCTGCCAGATATGATGAAGACAGTGACGATTGTGTGATCACTGGGGCCAGGTAGCCCTATCACCTCTCTGCCCAGACTGACTTCTACTACTCTCCACTGGAGGGTGAATTATGATATACAGTATGTTTGACATCATATTTTTCTTGTTTGCATACATGCTTCTCTCCTTTAGGGATGGAAGGCAGCACCTGGGATGATTGCTTTAATATTTTCAGAAGTCCAATTATAAAATAAGCATATTGTTGACCATCTCTGTTTCTGGGGGCTGATGGAAGATCAAAACCAGAGGTTATATAGTCAGGCAATGATGTATTGTGTGTCTTCGATGTCATCCCGAAGGCTATATGTTGAAAGCTAGCTCTCTAGCCCCTTGCTGGACTTTTAAAGTGGAAGGAATTTTAGGAGAGGTTTTGTAAGAGAAAGTTGGACCACTGATGTACCCTTGAAGGGGCTCTCTCTTTGCTTTTTGGCTGCTGTGAAGTAAAGAATACATCTCGTTATGTCTTCTGCTTCATGATGCCAGGCATTGTTGTTCGGGCTCTGCTTCTCTGTCCATAACAGTATAACTGTCTTGTAGACACAACCAGTGAACTCTATGTGGGGACATAAGGCAGAATGAACTTGGGATGGAGACTTCACTTAGATAGTGATTACAGATAAGAACATGGGAGACAGGCTTCATTCTAATCGGGGAACAAAGACTATTTAAAACTTTTGGAGAGTAAGTAGAGACATTTGGGAGAGTGAACATCATCAGCAGGGGCTAGGGTGCTGGGATGCCTCATTTGCATAAAGAAGAATTACTGTTGCTGCTGGATATGACTTTACAATGGGAGAGAAAGTTTAATCTTGCTACTGGACTGAGCAACCTCCTCTAGTGGGCAAATGTCAGGGCACAAGGCTATGTGCATCGGGATATGCAGTTACAGGGCTAGAGGTTGGGCAGACGTTCTACTACTGCAGATCTCAGGTCAAGATTTCTGGAGTTTCGACATGTCTCGATCCCACACTTTCCCCAGGCCTACTCCCTATGGTTCCAACTACCCCCAGACCACAAAATGCTTCACCAGAGGCCTAATTATAATGGGTCTGCCCACACATATCCAGAACCTCCACAGCAAGCCAAATAAATTTCTTTATTTTTTGCAAAAAGCTTTCTGTTTGTGTAAATAATATTTACATCATTATTTGTATTTAAATAGATGGTGTATGTATTTATACAAATATGAGTAGGAATTGTATATTTGTGAAACTTTTCCTGAATTATTAATCTAAGTTACACTTTATTATTTTATTGTAATTTAAGTTTCTTTTATGATTATATTCAACATTTTAATTATAAATGGGTTTGAAGAATTGATGATGGTTACATCAACAGAGCAACAGTTAAGGAGTAGGTCTACTATATGATAGGCACTCTCTAACCACCCAATGAGTGAATAAACATAAAGACTATCTCACTATGAGATTACCGATGGGAGGCATCAAGAATCATTTCTTACCTCAGTAGTTTCTCATTATTCAATAAAGAAAAATCCTTTAGGGCAAAAAGGAAAATTTTTTCTACCAAAATTTTATTGCAAGCTGTGGTTTGTGGTTTTGTGAATATTTTTTTCAATATGTAATACTTCAGGCTAACATTATAAGAAAGTAAAGGCATCAGAAATAATATCAACTTTATTGTTGTTATGAAAGTTATGAAACTTTCCAAGTAGTTTGGAAGCTGCATAGGTTTCTGAATCACAAATCATATTAGTGGAAGTGCCAGAAATTCTAGAAAATCCTCTCTGAGTTGTTCAACCTCTTATAAATATCTTTTATGCATCAAATCCCCTTCCTGTAGTCTTTTGGGGGAATTAGAGATGAGTTTAAGATTTAATCCAGACTGCTATTGTCTAAGGCAAACATTACTACGTATTAAAGTGACAAACATTCCAAAGTGATAAACTATCTAAAAATTGTTTCACTGAACAGCATTACAGGGAAATTGGTTTGGAGAATTTACAGACTTACAAATATAAGAAGCTTGCCTAATCTTTGCTATTTTTCCAACATCAAAACTTTTTTTTTTTTACCATGGCTTACCTTCAATGTAATAACCATAAACTATCTTACAAAGAAAGAGATTAAAGAAAGTATATAAATGCTGTATATCTGTTAGAATAGAAATTGTCATATAAACATTTTATGATTGATTGTTGTAAATAATTCACAAACCGGTTCCCCTTAAGTCAATGTCAGTTTTTAAATTGCATTCTCTGACTGAGGTGGGATGCTTTAAAATTAAAGGTATAAGTAGCATGTAAAGAGAAATGAAGTTTCCAGATGCTATTTCATCTGAAAAGGAGAGTAGTCATCATCTAAAATGATTTTAAGTGAATGTAATATTTTATTTTTCTGACTTTACTTCCAAGACTATTAAAATGTAAATTTTCTATATACTTATTTGATTTTGATTTGATACTGGTTTTCAGCGATTCTAATATTTAGTGGAAAATACTATTATTCTTCTGCTTTAATATAGTATTTATAGGTTAGAGACTTTCATATGTTAAAACACTTCACTATACTTTTTGAGGTCAGACTAACAGAAAATGAAAGGCATATATTATGAATGATTGTGAAATAACATGCATTATATTCAATAGATAATTTCTAATGCCATTTAAGTAAATAATTATTTCACGATACTGCAACTAAGAAATCAAAGGTAAAAACCCTCTTATTCTTGAAGTTTTTGTGATGTTGTAAACTACTGTTTTAAAATATCCTTTATACAAGTCTAAATTCTATAAATATTGGAATATGAAGTTTAAAAATCATAACAGAATGGCTTGGGCAGCTTTCCTTCTGTTGCTATGGCAACATATCTAAGATAAATATCGTAATGATGTAAGATTTACTTTGGCATCAGATTTCTGGCCTTGGTAGCTTATTCTAGCTGTTCTTGTGCCTGTGGTGAAACAGAACATTATGGAAGAAGGCAGAGTATTCACCCCATATTCTCCAAGAAGTAAGGAGAGAGGGACACGTATATAAGAAAAACCTTCTCTGCAATCTTTGGATACTGCTGCAATGGTGACTTTGCCTCCAAACCTGGAGCTTTTCTGGAGACTAAAGATCTAATTATAACAATCAGAAAATGTATTAAAATAGAATAATTTTACAGATATTGTCTTTTAGGTGAAATTGTTAGATTTATAGCCAAAGAAATAAAACCAATGTATATATTTGTTATATTTTCAAGTGTTTTTACTTATTTTTATTCAAATGAAGTGATAATACTAGGAAATTTGCTTATAATTACTTAGAAATAGTACATCTATAATTAAATGTATTAATCAATTTTAAATATAATTAAATAAAAAGCATTAGGCATATATGCATTTAAATTATCCATTTTTTTGGCTTAGAAATAAACAATTTCAGGATCACTGATGTAAGCATAACATGAGATAATGTAATTATTAGATGAAAATGGTTATGAAGTAGTGTGTAAATCTGTACATGAATATGCACCATTAAAACCAATGTCATGCAAAAATCTGGAAAAACATCTTACATGTTTTTTAAAAGGACAAAATATTTTCATGAGAAAAGAATAGTTTTAAATGATATAAAGAGATCAATCATAATAGAAAATAGAAAACCCGAGAAACAGTATTTTCAATACCCATCACTGATACACACATAGTGCCTAAAGTAAACATTATGGTTTGAGACAAATATCAAGAGCCAATAGAAAAAGAAAATGGGTATATGGAGAAATACAAAAGCAAATGTATTCTGTATTTGTTTAACATATTTATAGAAGTTTCCCTCATAAGCAGATGAGATTGGTTATTGATAGATTACATCTGCCAGAATAATTTTAAAATGCAGAAATGTGACTTTATAAATAAATGATTTACTAAGAATGAATTAAAATGCTCAAGGATATTAGTATGGGACATTCATAGGTAAGTATGTAGATAGATAGATGATAGATAGATAGATAGATAGATAGATAGATAGATAGATACAGATAGACATACAGACAGAGACAGTTTACTCTTGCAGTTACTAGGGTAACTCTGTGTGATCTGTATATTATTCCTTCTCCACTCTATTCAAAATTTGTTTTGACAGAAATGACTACAATTTGTATACTCATCTTTTCTTTTGGGTAGTTGGTAAAGAAAATAGAATTTTAGGAGGGTTATAGCCAGAATATTTCTGTAAAAGATGGAATTATATTATTTCCTGTAACTCCAAAATCAACTGAATTAGCAAGTATAGAGAACATTAAAGTCACAAAGTTAATTCAACTCAAAACAGAAGAATGTAACTGCATTCCAAATGAAGAGCATTAACACACTGATGGAGAAAAACAATGCTGTATATTTGTCTTTAATTTGACTTCACATAAATGAAGTCAAATGTAATATGTTTCCCTAATTGTATTTTAAATCTGACTGAGGGTTAATGATTGCTTTAAAATTAGAGTAATGTGATGGTATTTTAATGAGGTTATAGGAATTAGATTCCTACAGGAAATATCATGCTAGGAATGAAAAACACTAAAAGGAACAAAATAAAACAAAACAAAGTTCACAACATCCCCCCTACAAAACACCCACAAGTTCTCTATGTTCTAGAAATAGAAATCATAGTTAGATTTAAATATGCATAGTTCTTGTCTTATGTTTAATATCTTGTATAAGTTATAAAATTGCACAATGATATGGAGGCACTTAAAACTTGCCTATTCCTAAGTTTACATAACAATTTTCTCATAATATAGATAACAGTCTGGACCCAGAGGTAGGTTTATGGTCAGGACATTGATACCATGGCATGATGTTCAATTAACATTTTAAATATCAAAAGTGGAAAAGACAGAGAAATGCCAAAAAAACAATTTCTAATACCGTCCTTCTTGCCATTTCCATCTTCAAATGATGGGGAAAGAGAGAACCAATTTCGTGCTGCTGTGGGCATCATTTTACTTACTTCCTGACAATAAGATAAAAGAAAACCTTTTACTTTCCCACTAATCACAGAAACATCTGGCTTCACCACTTTCCATAAAGGTGATGGCTACGTTTGTTCTGCCAGGAACACACTTCTACCATATCCCATTAAAAAGTAAAATCCTGTTTCCTTACTTTAGCAATAGCGGGTTTTCTGTTAAACAGAAATGCAGCATCTCTTACTTGAAACATTCTTCTAAGCTAGGATTACATAAATCAATATTTTTCCACAATGAAAACCAATCCATCATAACAATGGAGAGAACTTATATGAATAATCATTTCCCAGGAATTATCTTATTTAGCAGTCAGCATTTTAGGTTTTACAGAAGACTAGTTGAAATTCAAGTACTTTGACATTAACACACAATAGTACTTAGCTCTTAAGGACAATCAGGATTCAATAATAGAACATTTTTAATATAATTTTTCCATTTGGTCTCCTCATAGGTAACAGATAAATGTTGACAAATCATGAGTCCTTGTTTTGGTAGAGCTCGAGTGTTTAAATAAAAGCTTCAGTGGGTTGAGAGTATGTCAGCATTATTTTAAAATACAGAAAGATGAATTCCAAAAATAAGTGATTTATTTGGGAATAATATAAATGCCAAAGAGATTCAATTTGGGACACACACATACACACACACACACACAAACACACACACACACAAAAGAACCACACACTGTGATAAGAATAATTTCTCTCGCCCTATAGTTTGTAGAGTAAATATAAAAGTAGTCTACTTTCTGATAATTTTTGAGAATAGCTGAGATGTATATATGATCACAATAGGTTTCAAATTTTAGTATTTGGCAGAAGGTCAATAATTTAATATTTATTTATTAATAAAACCATCTTAAAGTTGTCCTGTTTTTATATTGTCTCAAATAGGTTTTGTTATATGCATTTACATTCTGTGTTCTTATATTTGGATAGATATTTTAATAATTTTCTGATAATGAAAAAAATCTTTAAAAAGAATATTTACTCAAATTAACTGTAATATTGGAATCCGTGTCTCCTGTATCTTAAACAAAAACAACATCCAAATGCTATTCCTTAGATAGAATAAATTACAACTTGAAGCACTGAGATATAAAAATACTCTCACAATTAATCATGAATAACTCACTGGGACGAGCAGGAAAAATAAAGCCATTTAGAGCCAAAGTGTAAAATTGAATGTATCAGGAGCTAGAGAGATGACTGTGTAATCAGGAGTGCTTAACTCCTGCAGAAAACCTGAGTTCAGTTTCTAGCACCCACATCTGGTTACTCACAGCTACCTGTAACTCCAGCTCGAAGGGGATTCGACACCTTTTGCCTTGAAAGACATCTACATACACATGCATATACCCCCTACATTATTAAGAACAATAAAAATAAATTTAAAAAAACTTAAGGCACCACAGTGTATGATTTGAAAGTATAATATACATATATAAAAATATACAGCATGGTATGGAGATATTACTTAACTCAAAAGACCACCTGGATCACTCCAACAAAACATAATGTTATATTCAGGGAGTATCAGCTCTCCTTTATATAACAAAATCATAGAAAAATGGGCTAAAGTATTAAACACAAAGCTTCCAAACCATAACACTATTAAAAGAAATCAACAGAAACACTCTACCACATTCCAAGTGGTTAACACTAAGCACACACGTGTATAATCAACAATAAATAAATTCAGTAGCTTGTGTATTCATATAAAGGGCATACATGTAGCAATATTTATTAAGGAAGAGATCATGAATTCAAAAGGCAGGGATATGAGAGGAGTTGAAGGAAAAAGATGGAGAGATGGAAATGATGTAAAAACTGTATTCATGTAAAAAAAATTCCCAGAAAAGAAATTAACTTATAGCAGACACATGGCATTGCATCAAACTTGGTAGCCAAAGAAACAAAAGGCAAAGGGACATCATGGAGAATGAAAACAAAATCTGCAAACTACACATTGAAAAAGATGCTAATATCCATAATACTCAAAAAATTCAACTCTAAATTAATAATAATTGGATTTAAAAGAACTGACATAGTTTCTGAAGAGGAGCCCCTAAAAGTACAGTTTAGAATGGCTCTCAGAAAAAAAAAAAGGTGGAAGATATAAGATACAGCAAAGATATGAAGAGTGGGGCTTTTTACACTGTTTGGGAGAATATAAATTACAGAGGCTAATATGGAAAATAGTATGGAGGGTTTTGTTTTGTGGTTATAAATGTCCTATATGATTCACAAGTTTCACTGCTGGAAATGGACTCAAAAGATTTGATATCATGTTGAAAACGGATCTTTATTTCCAAATTCATTGTAGTGCTATTCTCGGTGGGAAAATACACAACCAGCCTAGCTGTCTACTTGCATATGAATGATAAAATATAGTACAAACTTACAATGGACATGATACTCATCAATAATGAAAACATTGAAATTCTGTCAGTCATTGCAGCATGCAGAGATCTGGAGTATATAATGATCCTGAAACAAACCAGGTCCAGAGTCAAGATTATGTGATTTCTCTTCTGTGCATAGTGTAAACAGCTGAGCTAATACAAGTAGAAAGTAGAAACATGCTTAACCAAAGCTAGCTAAAGTGAGAGAGACAAAGCAAACTGGCTAATGGGTACAAACATATTTTTATATAAGAAATAAGTGCATGTGTATATTATTACATAGACAGAAAATAAATAAATAATCATGTTATATGGTTCAAAAAGGCTCAGCAATCAATAATTGTCTTTAAAGCTCTTGGAAATATCTCTCCATGAAAAGAAAGGAGGATCTTCAGTTTCCCCTCTACAAAGAAAAGATCCAATCATTAAGTAGGGTGTTCATGTATAAGACACAACAAAACATAACATCCCAAAGGAGTGTCATTATTACTTATAAAATTTAAAATCAATAAATAACTCTTTGGAGGTCAAACATTCTGTCATATATTCTCAATTTAGTATTTCAAGAAAGAATATATTGGCAGTGGTATATCAACTAGTTTATTAATTCCTGAGACTATATATAAGTAGTAGTTCCAGGCCATGGAACTCATTTCATAGGACAACTTTCAGTATATTTAATTGAAAAAAATCTATTCAGGTCAGGGAAATATGTAAGCCAACTGCAGTTCTTAATTCTACCTCCTATCCTCCAAATCCATTCCTCCATTATTATCCCCAGATCTGTATCAGACCACTTTCTGCAGACTCCCTTTCTCTCTGCTGATATCTTCGATGGATCACATCAGATTTTCTCCAAATTTCTTTCCCCTATCCATTGCCTTATCCCTACCATCAGCTCCAACAGACATTTTTGAGAACCAGTAGGAAATTCTGGCCAGAGAAATAAGTAGCCTAATCAGCACCTGTTTCTTCCACTCCTACAGATCCCATTTCCCAATCTCACCCCCACTTAGGGCTGGAGCACACTATTGCTGCCTCCTCTTTGCCCTCATCTTCAGATGATCATGCACATCTCCTCCTCCAAATGTACTCCGTAATCACCCTGTTACAGCAGCTTCCAAATCTAGCATGTACCCTTCAGGAACCCAGCAGCTATGCCAGCTGGAGAAGCAAGTAGGCCAGTGAGAAAGGTCCACAAGCTCCAGCTCTTTTCTGTCTATCTATGTCCAATCCCCTAGTCTCCTGCCCAGCTCTGTAACAGACTACCTCTTGAGGCTTCTTCTCACTTTCTGCTTCTATTCTTAGGAGACTAAGCAGATCTCAGTTGAACACCCTGCTTGGCTTTCTCTTGTGGACCCCCTTCAAGGCCTCCCCCTAGCCCATCACAATCCCTAAGTGTCAACTCATAATATCTAGGAACATTACATATATATATACTTTACATCCCCATATCTGTGCCCTATACCCAGAACTACAGTGACCCCATCTATCAGGGTTTCAAAGAGCTTCCTAGCAAGCAATGCAGTCATCACACTTGCCTAAGAACCACAGAGGGAAACAACAAAGAAGGAACAAAATACCCTACTCAACAAAAACCAAAGGAAATATCAACACAAAGAATTACAATGTTTCCAAACCCAGATTCCTAGATGCTGAGATAAGAGCATTTAAGAATAGCTAGTACAAAATGTCTTCACCAGAGTCCAGCAACCCTACCACAGCAGACTCTGAATACTACAAGAAATCTGAAAGCACAAGACAAAAGGTTTTAAAATATGTTTATGAGTATGTTTGAAATCCTTAAAATGAAAACAAATCAGTCTGGTAACAAAATCTGTGAGAAGATAAATAATCAGTAGAAGGAAATGAATAAAACAGTCTAAGACCTGAAAGAAGAAAAAGAATCAATAAAGAAAACCCAACTGAGGAAATGCTGGAAATGAAATATTTAGGAACTTGAACAGTAACCTCAGAGGCAAGCATCACAAGCAGAATAAAAGAGACAGAAGAGAGATTCTCAGTCACTGAAGACAAGATAGAAGAAATGGATAACTTGGTCAAAGAAACTGTTAAATCAGACAGAATCCTGACCAAAAAAAAAAAAAATCAGAAATTCTAGGATTCTATGAAAAGAGCATATTTAAGAATAATAGGAATAGAGGGAGAAACTCAGGTGAAAGCCATAGAAAATATTTTCCATGATATTACTGAAGAAAATATCCCTAACATGATGACGGGGATGCCTATGAAGGTATTAGAAGCATAAAAATACCCAACAGACTGGACCGGAAAAAAAAGTTCTCTGAGCACCTAGGAACCAAAACACTAAATGTATAGAACAAAAAAAGATTATTAAAAGCTCTAAGGGGAAAAGACTCAACATATGTATAAAAGCATTCTCAGTAGAATACTTCTTGACTTCTTAATGGAGACTCTAAAAACCAGAAGGGCTGGACCAGAGGTTCTTCAGACAAAAGATGCCAGTCCAGAGTACCATTCAACCAAAATAAATGAAGCTGAGGACAACATCCTCATAACTTATTGAGTGTTGTGTGATGAGCTGACGCTGACATAGTGCCTATATCTTATGTACTAGCATCTTTTGTACCAGAGAAATATAAAACACCAGCTCAGCCACTAAGGCACTTTCCTCAGTAATTATCAGAAAGGCTTCCTCCTATAACAGGTGGAAATAAATACAATAGCCCACAGCAAGATATTTATGCTGAGTTAGAGATCTTGGAACACTTAACCCTAAAAGGGAAGTCCCCAAAAAGTCCCTTCCCTTAGGCTTCAGGGAACCCATGGATGAGGGAGCAGAAAACTGTAAGATCCAGAGGGGTTTCAGGACAGCAAGATAAATAAAACAGAATAAACCAAAACCAAAATAAACAAAATACAAAACAAAGCAAAACAAACAAAACCCTCTACATCCACATGATAGATAAACTCACAGAGACTGAGGCAGCATGCACAGACTCTTACAAAGGGAAGTGGAGGTGGGGTGTAGAGCTTATAGAAGTGGACACATGCCCCAAACTTTAACCCCAAAGCTATCTCCAATTGGTAACACCTTCCAAATGAAAGTTTAGTTTCCTCCAAAGGAATGTCATCCAGTCAGAACTTTTTCTTTAAAAAAAAAATCTTAAGTCCTTCCAGTCTGGGCCTGAGTGTTCAGCAGATCCCGGGAGACAGCTCTGCACCCAATCTCACAGAATCCAGAGGAAGTGAGGCTCCCAGGAGCTCTAACCCTGGTGGTATCTCAGATAATGAGTCTGGAAAAAAAAAAGACAGTTTATTTATTTCAAACTATTTTCAAAAATTTCTAGGAGATGCTAATTGGCTAAGATCTTATTTTAAGCTCTCCACAAAATAATTTAAGTCTCGGTTTAATATTCTCAAGAGAGATTTAAATCCTAATTTCCCTAAACAATTGATTGACAAAGGAGGAGTAATCTCACAAAAAGTAGAAGAAGCTATTATGAATTGATATATTATATAGTCTGATTAGTTGTTGGCTCTTCTATAACAGTCCTTGGATAAAAGAGATTATTAATATAGATTTATATTTCTTTAAATAGTGTCTTCATGACTCTAAGTGTGGAAGGAGTGGCTGCTGGTGCTGCTGCCCTGATTTTATAAGAACACTGAAAAATTGGCTTTAAAAATAAAAGAGGGGGGAACGGTACCCCTCCCCCAGAAGGAGTCCCCCTGAAATACTCTCCATCATGCCTTGTTCACTTTTAACTCTCTAAAACTGAAAGCTCATGACAAAACTGCTGGTGACTGACTCTGCCATCACCACAACCAATAAAAATTATGTCTCAGTTATGTGGAAGGACTCTCTTACCCTTAAAGGGAATGGCCCAGACCCAGTTCTCTTATGAGGTTAAGGATTGATATGCCTGTTTGACACCACAGAAGACACAGCTAAATGGCTGCCAAAAAGATTAATGAAATAAATAGATACCCCCACAAAGCTAGGCCTAACTATAAATAAGATGAATAACAATTGACATTCAGGAAAGAAATATTCCTGATAATTCCCTTTTTTTTCCTTTCCAGGAAAAAAATGAATCACCCATGATGTCTGTTGATAGAAGTTCTAACCCAGATGCAGGCCTCTGAACCTATACTACTCAGACCTTCAATGGGCCATTGACAAGAACATTAAACAGCTAGAGTTGGACATCACTAATCTGAAGAAATCCTTCGTTTCGCTGTTTGAAGAGACCTCCAAACATTTCAAAGAAATTTATTGGACTTGACTTACTCTTTTACAATAGAAGAGATTGTGTACAGCTCTTGACTGTGTACAGACTTTAAAGACGAATGTTGTCTTTACATAGACAAGACAGGGTTGGTTAAAGAGAGCATGAAAAAGGTCAGAGAAGGCCCTGAGAAAAGACAGAGAGAGAAAGAGAAAGATGAGAGCTTGTATAAGAATTAGCTTTCAACCTCTTCATGGTTGTCAACCCTACTTCCTCCCATCTTGTGACCACTAATTGGGTTATTTTTGCTTATTTCTTTCAGTCCCTGGGCCTTAAATAGGCTGACTAACTTTGTGAAACATCAGATAAATAATTTGGTAGCAAAACCTATTCAGATACATTATCATAAGTTAGCGATGGAGGACCACAAGAGTTAAGATGAGGTTGTTACTCTATCCAGGGTGTTACCAAAACCCATCTGTACCCAACCTAAAAGTGGGGACTTCTGTCCCTAGTCGAAGCAGAGAAGAGCTACCCAGAACCCCCTCTGACTGGCAATCTGAATTCTTTCTTCAGCTGTGAGGCTAAGCACTGCAAGGGAATATAAATAAAAGTTAAAAATATCTCTCTGGATTCCCTGAGGGACAAGCCTGACTGCATAGGAGTTGATGTCAAAAGTATCCCCTCTCCAGAAAAAAGTCATCGGGATGGGTATGGCCCTCATGCCTCACTAGGCAATGACAGGGGGACCGGAGCCATTACAAAAATCCCCTTCAATTACTGGAGGTCAGGCCTTTATCCCCACCTTCGAAAGATTAGAATTGCGACAACCCTTCTATACTTAGAGAAGGGAGGAGATGTCAGGACCAGCTCTGCTTATACACTGAAGGCCTAAAATCAGCCATAGGCCTAAAATCAGCAATAAGCCTGTCATACATGTATGCTAACACAAATTCTTGGGTCTCTGTTGAAAAACATTGAAACAGATGGCTATAAGTATTGCAAGCAGGCAGCTTTTGTGGAAATTTACCAGCCTGAGTAGTCATAGACCTTCTAAATAGGTAGCCTTGGCAGATAATACCAACTTAGATAAGGACAAGTGAATCATAGGCAGAGTCACAGTGACCTGTCCCCTGAACCTTCACCCAGCCGATACACTGTTCTGAAAGACATCTGTACTCCCCCTGATCACCCATGCTCCGGTGTCATCCCCTTCCCCACATCCTGCCATTTTGTGTTTATAACTCCTATGTGAATAAGTAAAAATTATGATTTCATTTTAAAAAAATAAATAAAAATAAATTTTAAAAAAGAGAAAAATATCTTAAGTTTTAATTTTAATTCAACTTTATTTTAATTATATGCTATTTTTCTTTCATTTTTATCTTGAAAGTCATTTGCATATATAATGTGGCTTCCCTTATAGTGTTTTGGCGGGATTCTTGACTGTGTAAATGGATGGGCCTTTGTCTCTTGTGCCTTCTCTTGGACTCTTTCCTTTTGTTTTTTGTGTGTTTGTTTGTCCAATTCAAGTGGGTTTGTTTTGTTTTATCTTACTACATTTTATTTTTTTTTTATTACCCCATATTTGCTTTCTGAGAGACAGGAAGTAGGTAGCCCCACATTGGGGGTAAGGGGAGAGGAACTGAGAGGAGTAGAGGCCTTGATGTGGATGTATAATGTAAGAAAGAACTGTTTTCAACATAAGGGGTGGAAGAAAAGATAAATTTACATAAATGAGTTGTTAATATGGAAGTTGTGCTGCAAAGTGACGATATAAACACTGTTGCTTGTTTAGGAATTATCTTGAGATGTTATCTCACTAGACACATCATTTGCTTTATAATTGACTTCTATTTTTTCTCCCTTAGGGGAAAATGGAATATGGATTTCTTATGAAAGAATAGCTAAGATAGCAGAGAGAAAAAGAGAGAGAGAGAGAGAGAGAGAGAGAGAGAGAGAGAGAGAGAGAGAGAGAAACGAGTGAAGAATTACAGCACAGTTTTAGAAGACAATGATCACAGCGAAGCTAATTCATGAAAAAATATATAAATAATGAATATAATTCTCTGGGAGCTTGTAAGGAAGAGAAGATAAGGACAATGTATTGCTGGTCAGATCATTTTTTTGTTGTTGTTGTTTTTGTTTATGCTTTAGTTTTTGTTTGCTTGTTTGGTTTGGTTTAAATTACCTTGAAGGAAAAAGAAGTAAATCACTTCATTTTCAAGGGGTTTTGTTTTTGTGGTCTATGTCCCTGTGATTGTGTGTTTTATGTTTCAGTTCTATGATGTTTTCTAGACTATGGTTTTAAAAATAAAGTACCCTTTAGAGAATTTCCAATATTGCTTAGGTAAAGAAAAGAAAAATTGAACTTCCATACACTTACCTCATAAAATATAGCCCCCATGAAAGTAATAAACTGTAACTATTATAGAACACAATATCTAAGTTTCTCAAAAATATAATAGATCAGCCAGACTATGTAGTTATACTACTCTTGGGTACATTTCTGAAAGAAATGAAGTTCACATACAGAAAACAGACCTGGGTACCCACGTGTTTTCATTTCTTTTTCAATTGCTATGATAAAATGATCTAGCAAGTGCTAGATCATATGAAAAAGAAGGACAAAAAATTATTTTGGCTTATAGTCCTAGGGAAGAGTCAATCGTGGCAGTGAGTCACAGCAGAGGGAGCTTGAGATAACTGATTATGCTGCATGTGCAGTTAAGAAGTTAGGAAAAGCATCACAAAGAGCCCTTGAAACACTTTGTTAGGAGTCCCACAAAAACAGCAAGCTATACAAATATAACATGTATGCACAGGGGCTATGTCAGACCCATACAGGCTTCCTGATTGTCAGTTCAGTCTCTATGATCTGCTCTGAGTCTAGGATTGTTGATTCTGAGACGTTTCTTGTGGTGTTTTTGATCCCTCTGGCTCCTACAATCCTTCTCTACCTTATTCTGTGGGATTTATTGAATTTTGTCTAATGTTTGGCTATGGTTCTCTGCATCTATTTCCAACAGTTGCTGGATCAAGCCTCCTTGATAATTCTACCAGGATCCTTCTCCTTGTGCAGTCTTAATATGAAGGGAGATGCCATATCACATTGCAATTTGATACATTATGTTTGGTTGATATCTTTGAGAGTCCTCCTCCATTCTGAAGGGAAAGAGAAGAGGAATGGATGGGGAGTGAAGGACTGAGAGGAAAGGAAGGAGGGAAAACTGTGATTCGGGTGTAATATATGAAAAATAAATTACTAATAGTAATAAAAGAAATAAGAAAGATGAACCCTAGTACTTAGATCACTTTCTGTTTTATTCAGTCCAGGATACTCACCCATAGAATGATACCATGCCACCAACTTTTAGGATGAGCCTTCTCACTTCAGTTAATCTAATCAACAGAATCCCTCACAGACATTTAGGGAAATCACTAAATACCTCACAAGTGACGTTGTGGGATTATCTTTTAAGTGACACTAACTATTAAGTTTCCACCCCTTGTTGACTTGAAAATCATTTCATTATAACCTTCCACTCCTGGTCCCAATAAACTTATGGGCATTTTAATTGTGAACTTACAAAGAATAATAAGTCATATGTTTCCATCATATACTGACACAGAGAAAACATTCTCATTCCCAAATAGAAGAAATGACACCCAATAATGATCAACGGCATGTCTAAATTTCAGCAGGGTAAACACTATATCCCACAGTGCCACACCTAGCATCTGGAGATCATGACATTGTCATTTAAAAATAGTGGAGCTTAAGCATTCCTACACTTTCAGCTCTCCCACCTGTAGCAGAAATTATCTCTTTCTTTGGCTAGTTCCCATGTAAGTGTACAGAACATACCCTGTGGTCTTCATCGCCACAATATCCTGGAGTTGTTTTCTGAAAATGACTATCAAGGTCCTCCTTATAGGGACTCCAAGCTTGACCCATGTGTCTTCGCATTAGTTGCTGTCTGTAACCTTGGAGCAGGACTTCACAAACACTACTTTCTTGTTATCTTTCATACTTTGGTAGCATGTGGATGGCACTGCCATGTTTTGCTGTCATCTTGGAAGGGAAACAAGTCTGTGGCTTTGCCTATATTAGAGCAGCTTCAGTGCCAGCTCTTGTGAGGCACTTCTCTAAGCATCTGTTTTTAAGGGGCAGGGAACTCTCTCAAAGCTGGTTTATGTTGAAGATTGGGCTCTCTTTGAACGTGCTCATATTTCCACAAAATAAAAATTCTGTTGGGTGGCTTTGCTCTCAGGATATTTCTCTGTTCCAGTGTAGTGCAGGTTTCCTGTGGACTATGATGATTGCCCCAACAATTACAGTTTTTCTATCAGCAAGAGACTCAACAGTGATCTGTCTTGAAATTTTTATCTTCCAAACAAATTAGTTCATTTTGTTTGAATAAGTTCAACTTCATTCAAGATTTTAGTACACAGATAAAATGAAGGCAGATTCATAGCCCAAATATCTCATAAATGAGGCCTAGCTTAGTCCCATGTAGACTTCTCATTTCCCTTCTAAAACCTCATAATACATGTATCCACTCACTACACTTACCTCAGCATTCTTTATTTTAGAGATATCACCAGAATGGCTTGTTATAGTCTACTTCAGTCATTAAGCAGTTTTCTAGATCAAAATACTAAACTCTTCAATAGTTCAGCCCCAGAACAGTTCCGTAAAAACCACACTGATTGGTTTAGCCTGAATTATATGATAATATCGTATCATATTAATGATATTACATTCTTACTTCTTGGCAATAAGTTTCTATTGTATTTTCTTTACTATTGTTGTGATTAAATATCTTCAACAATGTTGTCTGATAGACTCTCAAAATGGCAGTGGAAGTGTGGATACGAGCTGGTGGTGAAGTGGTGTAGGAGACAGCTACTAAACCTCAACCCTAAATAAAGAACTACAAGCAACTAAAGAATGCTGATACCAGCAGAGAGGGGCCTATAGTCTTCCACAAGGGATAGCACAACAATTTGTATCCAATATTAAATGATTATCCCTTAAAAATAAACATACAAGCAACATTATACATAAAAACATTGCATAATGAATCTAAAAACATGCACACCACACACACACACACACACACACACACACCAACACACACACACACACATGCACACACACATTCCCAAACATATAGCTACAGTTAAAGCAAGGCCATGAATTTGAAAGAGAGCCAAAGGTGGCCTCAAGCTCACAGAGATCCATAAAGGTGAGAGGATCTGGGATTCTTCTGTGACATTTGTTCATCAAGTAATATCACAAGCTATACCTGTAAAGTCTCATCAATAGGACCACCAAAATGTGAGCTCAACAAGGAAAACGTCAATGAGCATGCTAAACCAGATGGAGAAAAGCCCACAAGTCCTCAAGACTATGCAAAAAAACCTACAGGCAACTGATAAAGCTAAGAGCATGAAATGTAGTCCTTCCTAGGGAAGAGTACATCATTGGTTATTCTGTGGCAAAATAGTGGACCCTGGAGACACACAATGTAACATTTTTTAACTCAATAGGTAATATTTAGAATATATACGTATATATGCCTTGAATACATTGGTATGCACACAGGTATATACAAATACATAAATACATGCAATAAAAATTGAAACCAATGAAAGGTTATGAATTTGAAGGATGTTGGAAAAGGTTATATGGGAGAGTTTGGAAGGAGAAAAAAAGTGAGAATTTTTGAAACTAAAATAGTCTCAAAATTAAACAAGAGAGAGAGGGAGAAAGAGAGATATGAAGAAAGAGAGAGAGAGAGAGAGAGGGAGAGAGAGAGAAGAAGGAGGAGGAGGAGGGGAGAGAGAGAGAGATGGAGAGAGAGAGAAAGAGAGAGAGAGAGAGAGAGAGAGAGAGAGAGAGAGAGAGAGAGAGA
>NW_021620988.1:7455098-7464107 GCF_004785775.1 Grammomys surdaster | reverse complement strand
AGAGAGAGAGAGAGAGAGAGAGAGAGAGAGAGAGAGAGAGAGAGAGACAGAGAAAGGGCCTTAAAAAAGCTTTAGTTTCTTGCAAAATGTATAATACTGACAATTATAAATAATTAGTTTCAAGATTTGAATATATTTACTGTTTAATGATTTGGGAAAGGGTTAACAGAAATTTCCATTTTGACCACAATGTTAACATTTATAATTTGTCACTGGAGCTAAGCTAGTTGTTGTTCTTATTATTATTAGCTTAATTTTTTTTTGTCACTGAGTCAGCAACTGCTGACCTAAGAACAAGCAATGATATAAACATTGACTAAGTATTCCTCTATAATTCTCATATCTGTGTGCTTCTCTAGCTAACCTTTCTTTTGATTAATGCTTTTGATCTTTAGAAATAATATATTGTGCAATTAAATCATGTTGGCCTAGGAACCATTAAATATCTTTAAGTTTAATTGTGCATATATCCCTTTTAAATGTTAGGATCACATTATGTTATTTTTTTGTTCCAACAGACACCTCAGTCACTTACCATGCTTGTCAGACTCTAACCTATGACCAAGTAATAAGCACAGATATATATGTATTCCAGGTCCACCTCTCCACTGAAAATTCATTGACAGTCACTGTACTCAACAAGGGTATCTTAATTAACTCTACCATTGACTTCAACTCCTCTATAGCCATTCATTTAAATATATTTATTCATATACTTATGAAACATATGCTGCCAGCTAAATATGTATCAAAATTGGTTTATTATTCAGAAAACTGAGAAAGTATGGCCGACCTGGTAATATCACATTAAAAATAAGTATGTAATTATTTAATATTCTAGATGGTACTATGCCTTTCAAATAAAAATAAAAGAGGATTAGGAGAATGTGAAGAAGCATTGGAGGGATGGTATTATTTCACATGAATGAAAAGTAAACGCCTTAACTGATAACATTATATTTGAGAACAGACCAGAAAGAAATGAAAGTGAGATGTGTTCATGCAGTTTGATAGGGGCCACAGTTTTCTACTCAGTGAATCAGACAACTCCTATGAGGAATGTCTGGCATAGCCACATTGTTTTAAACAAAAGCAGTATAGTTCTGATCTTTGTTGAAGAGAAACATGGAAAGCCAACATTACATAGCCAAATCTGAGACACAATAGCTGCATATATCACTGAAGAAGGTGAAGAGGGCATTCTCTATTCTTTCTAATTTCTATTCAACATTACTTAAAACTAATAACAAATAAGGTGGTTGAAGTCATACAGATCATCAAAATAATATAATGTACCATTAGGAATCAACTTAGTGCATTAGTAGATATGTTTAAGGTTTCCTAGGATGCTACTTAATATTATGACACCATTCTTCAATCCACAGTTTTCCTTAAAAGCTGGTCACCCACGTTTGGTACTGTGCTTTAAAGAGCTGACATGTACATATCCAGTACCTATAGAATAGGAGCAGAATGAACTGTTCTATTATTGTTCCTAGTGAGCATTTTTGGGAATGTGCTGGTGGTTCTACAGCTTTTAGTACAGTCAGTTTAGAAGTCATGCTTTGCAGTGGGTGAGGTGGTACATTTTTAATTTAGGAGGCTGGGACTGGAGAAGTATAAGTTGGAGGTCTGCCTGAGATACATGTCTAAACTGTGTCTCAGATAACAGTGTTGTATTTTTCAGGGATAGCACATTATTCAGAAAAGCTATTTGTATGTCATATGAAAGTAGAAACTGTTACTGCCCTCTACTTAAACATTTTATTCCAGCAGGTTAATGAGAGTGACAGAAAGAGAGAGAGAGAGAGAGAGAGAGAGAGAGAGAGAGAGAGAGAGAGAGAGAGAGAGAGGAAGAAGAAGAAGAAGAAGAAGAAGAAGAAGAAGAAGAAGAAGAAGAAGAAGAAGAAGAAGAAGAAAAGAAAAGAAGAGAAGAGACAGACAGAGAGACAGAGACAGACACAGATAAGGAGACAGACAAAGAGAAAGATAGAGACAGACACAGAAATGGACACAAAGACACAGAGACACAAAGAGAAATTGCTGTACTTGAAGTAATTATTGTTGGCATATACAGGTTTTTTTTGAGCCTAAGGACTTTAAATGGGAGTGTTAATTATAAAACAATATAAACAAAAAGTACTATTAAGAAACTAATTAAAGGAAAAAATCTAATTAAAAATAGTTATAGGACTGGAGCTATCACTCAATAGTTAATGTTACCTGCCATTCTTGCAGGGGACCTGGGTTATTTTTTGGTCCAAGCAACAATGTGGCAATTTACAATCATCCTAAACTCCATTTACAGGGAATCTGAAACCCTTCCCGGACCTTGGTGGGTACCAGGGACGCACACTGTGCAAAAACATACACATAGGCAAAATATACACACAAAAACAAAATAAATTAATCTTCAAAAATTCTACAAAAATGATGTTAGAGAGTTTTTGAGGGAGAGGAATCTACAAAAGTTCAAGGCAACTGTCTGTTTCTCATTATATGTATCTCTAGGAATTAGTATTATTGTTTAAAAAAGGAGACCAGATGGACATAAATGAAGCCCAAGCAATTTTACAGATATTTTTGAGGCATTAATATTTCACATAAGAATACATGAGTAATTATATTACCTCCATTTTGTTACTGATTAGGTCTCAAACAGGACTTGACTCTCAATCTTAGAAAATATTTTCAGGCGTACAAACTAGACCACGTATGTTTCTGACTGATAAGGAATATGTAATAAGAACTTGAGGAAGGTTGAAATGATTATGACTACAGTCGTATTGTAATTCCCAGAGTTGTATTTTTAGGTCTTTGATTAACAAACGTCATTTTTATTGACATTTACTTCCTCTTCCTAGGCTAAAAGAATTAAGCATACTTTTGAATAAAGCATGAAAAGATCTCTGGGTACAATGGATGCACTGTACCAAACTCAGCATTGGTGCTAATCCATATCACTAAGCTGTGTTTTTTCTGTTCAGTGTTTCTGACAATCTCGGAAAATATATAGGATCAGAGTGTCTGTAGTTGACATATTAAAGTAAGGTTTATTAAAGTAAGCAGAAAATAGCTAAGACTATCAAACGATGGAAGAGTTTTCTACATTCCTCAAGCATCCAGAAGGGAAAACAGCACTGTCTTCAGGCAATCTGTCACTAGCTCAGTTACAGAAACAATTTGCCTTCCACCCTTCCTTGACTTCTCTTTTCTCATTCTCTTGCTGTCCTGAGATTGCAGCAACCAATAAAAGTCTAGCACTATGTGTTTTTCATAGATTATGTTTCCTAGGGAACCCATAGCACGATTGTTCAAAAACACTGCACCAGTGAAATGAGTAACACCTCAGTCTCGGGTGGCTAGTTTCTAATTAATAAGCAAAGGATATTTGGAACTCAGTGGAGAGTTAATAATAATCCTGATTATATGTGGTCTATTTAATGTGCATATAGTCTTTGTGCTGTTTTGTTTTGTTTTGGTGCTAGGGATCAAACCTATACTGTGTGTATGCTCTACTACTTAGATGAGACCCTTGTCTTATTTGTACCCAAGAAGGAATTAGCAGGATACTATAGAATTTGGAGATGAAGTTCTAATCTTATATTGAAAATCTCTCCTCTCCTCTCTTCTCTCCTTCCTTCCCCTCTCTTCTTCTCTCCTCTTCTCTCCCACCCTGTACCTGTCTCTGTTGGAGCTATAGACTGGGTTTCTCACACGGCCTTGAGCTCAGATCAGTTATTCTGGTTAGCTAAAAAACTTCAAGCATCGGCCTGTCTTTGTTCCTCATCTGCCACTGGAGTTAGAGAGTAAATTGTCTTTCAGAGGCTCAGGTCTTTCTGATTGAGTAGAAAATGATACACTAAGTCAGCATCCACAAGTTCTAAATACCAAAATATTTTAGACATGGAAATGACATAATGGATTTCAGCTAATGAATATATAACACACTAAAGTATAATAATATGAAGAATAAAATACCTTTACAGAGATGAGAAGGTGGAATGAGTTTGAATCATAAGTGAGTTTAATTAAAATAAATTTTATTAAAATAAAATACATTATAAGTACAATATACATTAGAAAAATAAGTAAGAACTCAGATTCTCATTTACAAATTAAAGATTGATAATGACTACATTCTTAGGTTATTTAAAATCATGAAAACACATGAATTCATTTTGGGTGATAATAAAGAGAAAATACTTCATGTGTTAAAATTAGTGACATTTAAATTTTAAAAAGATAGAGCCACAAAGAAGATTAAGAAGGAATACCCTGAAAAATAGTGTGAGAAACAATTCTGCAATGTTCTAGAAGCCAAGCAGTGAAAGAGTTTCAAAAAGGGCAGAGTGATCAGTTGTTCAAAGATGTTCTCATAACCCTTTTGTCAAATGGGAATTATTCTTTCAAGGTCAGCCACTGCTATAAGGAATGAAAATAGATTAAAATACACTTAATTCCTCTTTGGTGTAAGCCCTCTTATTTTTCTCCCTATGCCTTGGTATAAACTGACTACTCTTTATATCTTAGTCAAATGCAACAGTGCAGCAATGAGATATTAAAGGCCCAAATGAACACCCCTAAGACCAATATTTAATTGCACATACCCATGACCTTCCTCAATATATTGTCTTCAAGGATATTCTGTGAAATTGCTCTCTAGAGGAGGGCAGGCATACAGAGAAAATGAGTATGTCCTCCTTCTACTCCAACATAAGCTCCAAAAGCTTCTAATGACAGCTTAAGAGAGAAAAGAGCCTTTGAAATCACATTAAAGTTAAAGAACAAAAGCCTGGTGGACTAAGAGTTTTAAGTTTGAATGATGAGCCCCACAATAGAAAGGATTTCACCATGCTGGTGGAAGTTATATCTACTTAAAGCATTTAAATTCAAAGAGTATTGGATGAGAGAGAAACTGGCAAGAGTGGGTTCTGATGAGAACTTAAATGCTGATTTTCTTGAGGACTGTCTGTCTAAAAGAACTTTCCCCTCTTCACTGACTGACTGAAAACCTAGTGAATATATAATGAAAGAGATAGAAATCATGACAATTGGAGAATTTCAAAACAAATGCTTCTGGGCTAAATTATAATTGGTAAGTTATTAATTGGTGAGGATTGGTGAGGAGTCAACCAAATCAGAAATGGTTGACTTATGGCTTCTTTTCATATAGTGGGATAGGGAAAATTAAGGAATACAATAGATCTATCAGACATGCTGAGGAAGTCTGCAGCCTGGCAGAGGACTACAGCCATAAAGAAAAGGATGTCTATTTGAAGAATTTGGCATAGCAGCCTCTTTTATAGTTCAAAATGTCATCTTCAAAGATCTAAAATATGATAAATAAATGTTATCATATAGCACCCAGTTTCTCATGATAAAATACGTGATCCTTATTCTTTGAAATTATGTGATGAGAGGTTCTGGACATCCAGTTCTGCCTGTGTACAGAACAGAGAACACCTTGAGTATACTAAGAACACAAAGCTTCTGACTTAAGGAACAACTAATAAAAACTCTGCTAGACTCTCTGTCCCTCTATATGTCTGGTCCTACAATAGGGAGAAAAGTCTGCAGAGGTTACCTTGACTTTTCTTTCATCCAATTTTATCAGAGGGCAAAGACTGATATTGAATAGATCAAGTAAAAGAGGTATTTCTGGCTAAGAGAGCAGCTTAACTAAGGGGATAAAATATACACCCCTCTACTATTTCTACTATTGCCTGGCAAAAATGAACCACATAAAATTTTAAATCACATAAAATTTAGAGGGAGAAGCTGGCCATATTTTAACCAAAGGAGAAACAGTATCATTCAATACAAGCTGATATTCTGCTATGGAAAGTCATGAAGCACACATGTGAATTGGAATTTTCTGTTTTCTTTGGATACTCGGTTGTTTGATTTGATGTTTTTCTGGAAACTGTCTAATGGGATGATGTTCTGCTGAGAATAGCACATTTTATTTTTCTGGAAACTGTCCTGGGAGAAGGCATATGATGTTTTCCATCAGATACTTGAGAAGGCACATAATGTTTAGGAAGAATAGAAATATAACCCCACAGACAATGAGGGGGTGTTCTTGTATTTGTCTGCCTTGCAATACTTTGATGGTCTTCACTGATCTTAGCTTGCAGTGATCTCATTTAGAGAAACTTGACAGGGAGCTTCTCCTGATATTTTGGCTGCTTCTTGCCACTTCCTCATACTCTTGCCAATTTGGCTGAGGCTCAAGGTTTCTTTTGGATCGAGTTACTGCTACTGAATTTTGATTGGTATTTGCCAATCAGACTGGCCTGCTACTAAATAATTGTTTTTATATTCCTTGATAGTTGCATACATGGATAAAATGATATGATCATATTTACCCCCATTTCTCCACCCCAACATATTCTGTAGTCTTGCAATTCCCCTCCCACATTCTTCTTTCCCTTTTCAGGACGCAGGCAACCCCAAATCTGTTTTAAATTCTCCCTCTTTTCTTCTCTCTCTACTTCTGTCTATCTATCTATCTATCTATCTATCTATCTATCTATCTATCTATCTTAGCTATCCTCTCTCTTTCTCTCTTTCTCTCTTTTTTTCTGTTTCTCACTAAGTCCAACTAGTGATGCCCATGCAGTCATTGGTATGGGGCTATCCACTAGGGAATGAGAAAACAACAGTGGTTGAAATAAAACATTCATTTTAAAGAATGATTATTGGTCCCTAAGTAGCTATCAGCTGCTTTTAGTTTGTGAGGAAGAAGTAGGGCCTAGATTTCAACATAGGCCATGAATGTTGGAACTTTTCTTGACTGGATTGTGTACTGAAACCTAACTTTCAAACCGTTGTTGCAACTCCCACTCTTATTTGTGTCATAGGTAGGAAAATGTATATGGGTTCACAGAATTCCTGATTTGAACTTATCATGAAGAATTTAGGTGTTTACATTCCTACCCCTTGTGGTGCAAAATGAAATAAACATCTCCTCCTTTTTACTCTTTAATCTATACAATGTGCATTGGAAAGACTGATATAAACATAGTAGTTAGTATATACCCATTAGATAACTTTATGCCAACTTGACACATAATAAAGTCATTTGAGAGCAGGGAACATCAATTTAGAAAATGCCTTCATAAGATCAGGCTGTGAGGAACCCCATGGAGAGGTGGATTGTGGGTGGGACAATCACTCAGTCCTAGGTCTATAAAAAAAAAAGGCTGTGTAAGCCATATGAAGCAAGGCAGTACGAAGAACCCCTATATGACCTTTGCATTAGTTCCTGCCTCCAAGTTCTTGTTCTGACTTCATTCAATGTGATGATGAATAGTGATATAGGAGTGCAAGCCAAATAAACCCTTTACTCCCATGGTTGCTTTGGTCATGGGGTTTTATTACTGCAGTAATAACTTTAAGACAATATATAAAGCAATTATCAATGATGCCAAAGTCAAATCGTTAATCTATCAATATAATTTTTATATTTTGTTTACCCATTTTTTCCACCCAATAGTTTAGTAGTTATTTATTTGGATATCAGTCCAGGATATCAGTCTTGGGGTTTCAAGAGTTAATTCTATCATTTTATAGATATGCATAGAAGGGCTGAAGAGATGGTGTGGTGTTTAAAACATTTGCCTTTCCAGTTTTGATGACCTGAATTTGACCCCAAGACCCATGGTAGAAAGAAAGAAGCAACTCACTTACATACATGTTATATGTGTGCATACACTCATACACACATACACATAACAGGAATTAAAATTGTTAATGTATATAAGATATGTCCAATGTAAAAGTCATTTTTCCCCATGAAAAACATGTCAGGTTGTTACACAAAAACAGACCAAATGATGGTATTTCCAACATGAACCACTTGAGCTAAGCTAAGTCATCTTGACATTCAGAACACTGATGAGCAGTGGCATCAGTTAGACATGCATACTACACCTTGGCACTTTCTCCATATCTCTGAGCTCCAATTTCCAACCTATAAGAAAGAATCACGAAAATTAACACATCATGAAGATCATATCATGTTACATTCACAAGGCCTTCAATTGCACAGTATGAACACTGTCAGTTCATTACAGTGTCCACTGCCAAGCAAAAATGAGAACTTCTACCTAGCCAACTTTAAGCTTATACTTTTCAAATTGCTGTTAGACACAAGCAGATGTTTAGAAAAATATCAAACACGAGTAATCATAGGTGACGTTTTTGTCTACTTGCTCATGTTTCACCTTCAAATCATAATCTTTAATTACATGAAATCTCTTTAATTGATTTTCATATATAAACCTGAAAAACAAATTAACACCCTAAGGCAAAGGAAATTGTTAAATATGGTGGAAAAATGTGATGAGCAAGCTTATTTACAGATTTTTAAAAACATGAAATGTGCCCTCCTATAATTTTTGAGTTTACATTGTAGAAGTCTTAGGTGTAATTATACTTCTGTGCACTGTTCTATGTAAACAACATCAG
Organism: Grammomys surdaster; assembly: GCF_004785775.1. Taxonomy (NCBI): domain Eukaryota; kingdom Metazoa; phylum Chordata; class Mammalia; order Rodentia; family Muridae; genus Grammomys; species Grammomys surdaster. Next base: position 7,455,632 of record NW_021620988.1, on the reverse strand, counting down.
TCGAAACAAAAAGCCTTGTCCCAGATAACTGTATTTCAACATCCAGTTTGCATGATTTTATCATCAATAGATATTTCATAAGAGTGACAGCATATGCTAATTGTCCTTTTGTAACTCGCATATTTTAGTCAGAATAAGAACTTATTTTAATCAATATTGTAACATAAAATTATTGTTTTCTTAGCAGTAGAGTGTGATTGCATATTACACGTTAACTGTTATAAAAATGTTAGTTGCTATTTCTTCAAAGTCTGGTGTGTATTTTATGCCTAAAGCATATCTTATTTAGGGCTAGTCAAGTATTCAATGTTCACCAGCATTCTGTGACAAGTAGTTACTATTTGTCAGAACTATTGAGAGAAGTATATTACAAATTTACAAGGTTAAAACCTGTTTTTTAGGCTTTAGGGAGGTTTGGTTTGATGACCGTATTTTGAGCATAATCCCATCTCTTTTATTAAGGGTTGATTGTGTGTGTGTGTGACTCTGTGTGTGTGTGTGTGTGTGTGTGTGTGTGTGTGTGTGTGTGTGTGT
>NW_021620988.1:7428329-7455088 GCF_004785775.1 Grammomys surdaster | reverse complement strand
TGTGTGTGTGTGTGTGTGTGTGTGTGTGTGTGTGTGTGTGTGTGTGTGGTATATTTGTGGTGTGTGGCATGTGGTTTGTGTTTGTGTGTTACATGCTGTTAGGTGTCTGTGCAGTTCCTCAGGATGAGTAGCAATTACTCTTACTCAAATCTATCTCTCTTTCCAATCTTAATCATTTGTGTGGGTGAGTTAGTGTGTGTGTGTGTGTCTGTGTGTGTGTGTGTGCGTCTGTATCAGAGAGAGAGAGAGAGACAAACAGACAGACAGACAGACAGACAGACAGACAGACTGATTTGATTTAGGTTAAACCTGGATTCTGAGATCTGAGTGTTGGAACTACAGGGATCTGCCATCAGGACTCCTACTTCTCTTTCCTTTGAGGGATACTATAGTGAGCTTTCATAGATGTAAATATCCTCAGGGTTTTTGTTACAAATGTTTGGTAACCATGTAACAAAAGAGGTTTTTAATTTTTAGAAAGACAAACTAATGTTAACAAACAATACAAGAGAGGATAATTAAATATATTTTTCAGAAGAAGTAAATTATAATATGTTTAATAATTTTCTTACTTATCTAAGTAAACTTCTCCTACTATAGCCATAAAGTTAGTGCAAATTATTGTAAATATTCCAGAAGATAGTATTCATCAAAAGTAATATTTATGACATCAATGGCTCAGCAGTTGAGCAAAAATTATTTACCATGGGCTCCATTTCAAGTCTTCCAATATATATATGCAAGAATACTTTTTGTAGCTTAGTAAAAGCAAAACATGGAAAGTGTTCTAAGTACTTAGAGAGTCGCATTGAAAGTGTCAGGTTCATTTAAATTTTGTGGGAACACTATCATGCCCATGCCATGTTGCTAAAGGAAGCATGATTCTAAAGCACATGCCTTTTCTTTTTCTTTTCTTTCTTTCTTTCTTTTTTCTTTTTGGTTTTTCGAGACAGGGTTTCTCTGTATAGCCCTGGCTACCCTGGAACTCACTCTGTAGACCAGGCTAGCCTTAAACTCAGAAATCCACCTGTCTCTGCCTCCCAAGTGCTGGGATTAAAGGCATGTGCCATCACTGCCCAGCATAGCACATGCCTTTTCATGGCTCCAAATTAGTACTGTGCACTATTTGTGTAGAATTGTATGCAACTATCCTATGTACCTCATAGTAGTCTTGCAGCATTATTCTGACTTCATTCTCAATTGTCTGAAAGATCCAAAAAACACCAACAAAAGAGAAAATGTTAGCCCTTCATCTCTTGATACTGAGCATGAAAGCACTTACTACTTCTATCTCCTATATGATGATTAAAAAGAGCATTATTCCAAGAGTTTGGTTATCTTTACTTGCAACCATTACTCTAATAAGAAATCGAATGAGCCAGAGTGTTACAATACACGATATTAGCACCTCTACTAATTTAATTTATCTGTAAAGTAGTACTAATGTTCAAACATGGTCAAAAGAATGATATATGGTGAGCAGTGCCTTGCACTGTAAGAGAGGCTCCAGGTTAAAGGTCAGAGGGCCTCTTATCGCAGGTGCAATTTGTTCCTGGATTGTTCTTGGATGTGATTTTGTGCCTCCTGTGACAAACATTTACATTCAATTTATAAGAAACGTTTATTCGTGATGGATGTCAGAATGTAGCTATTGAACACAATCTTGTCAGTGTACCCTGAATCTGGATATGGAATTCTGCTTTGATTTCATACATTCCCAGATATAATATATAGTTTGTGCCATGCAATTGTATTCAAATTGGTCTGACCTAAGAATGTTCTGGGAAATGGCTGTTCTGCCAATATTTAGTACATGCTTACTGGCATTTACTTACCTGATCTTGTCTCTGATCATGCCATTCCAGACACAAACAAGCTTCTCTGGGTCATTGCTCTCTTGGTTATGGATAAGATAAATTAGTAGAGGTAATGAGGTACTGAGAAGATACAGTGATCTGCTTTTATTACATTTATCTGAAAATGACTGTTCAACCCAGAATGGTTGTATATTCTTTTTTTGTCCATCACACATTGAAATTCACTGTGCCAAATCCAATAACATTCTGTATTTTAAGGACTGAGAACTATATATTTCATTAGAGTGGATCATCCAGCTATGTATACAAACACCAGGATCATTTCAAACTATTTCTCTCCCTTTCCTGAGAATTTCCGCCATTTTTGAAAGTGCTCTATACTTTATTTTTAAGTTATCACCTACTTTCTTATAAGAAATCTAGTAATACTGCTTGCCCCAACTTATTTTTTAGTATAAAGAATGAATAGCTTTAAGTCTGTTTCCTATTTTTGGATCTTTTTGTTTGAAATCTATAAAAGCCTTAAAACCCATCATCGGTTTGCTTAACATTTGTGTTTCCTGAGTTGTAACTCAGGATTGAACTCAAATAAACTCCCTTCATTTCTTAATAAATGTGCTTCTCTGAGGAGCTGAGAGTTTACTGGAAATGGGGCCTATTCCATGAGTCTCACATACAAGGCTGATTGAGAGATGGAGCATAAGGCAGTCTTGAGAAAGTGAAAATGTAAGATGCAGATCTTGGAATCAGACATTTTCCATTTGAGCCTCTATCTTCTCTCTTAAGTTTGCTGGAAGAAGACTTGCTTAAGTCTTTGGATATATTCTTGTCTGAGATCCTGAAAGAGAAAAAGTCTACAAGTGGTCCATTTAGATTCTGTCCTAAAAGAATGGTTCAATGGGGAAGTCAACAGAAAGAAGATGAACGTAAATAGTTGAATGAGAGAATTATGCCACATACCTGAGTGAAAAGAATTCTCAATGACAGTCATTCATCAAGAAATTTATATCTGAAAAGAAGAAGCTTCACTGGTTATGGGTGAGAGCTACAGTGACCTATGGGTATACAAATACATATTAAGAATGCAGCTAGCAATTATACTGATTTGGTAAGTAATAATACTAAATTCCCATGTAAGTATTATGGTCTTATCTCACAAGACTCTATCCTCATATGAATAGTCATGAGGCAGTTAATGATTGATAAAAGTGGTGACTTAACCTTTCCTAGATATTATTTTATTAACCATTTTATTCATTTACATTTCAAAATATATCCCCCTTCCTGGTTACACCCCCACAAACACCCATCCTATCCTCCCTCACTTCCCTCCCCTTTGCCTCTATGAGGGTGCTCCTTTACCCACTCACCCACTCACACCTCACTGCTCTAACACCCCCCTATGCTGGGGCATCAAGCCTCCACAGGACCAAGAGCCTCCCCTCCCACTGATATCAGATAAGGCTATCCTCTACTACATATATATCTGGAGTCATGAATCACTCCATATGTATGCTTTGGTTAGTGGTTTATTCCCTGGAAGCCCTGGGTGGTCCAGTTAGTTAATATTGTTCTTCCTATGGGGTTGCAGTTCCTTTTAGCTCCTTCAGTCCTTCCCTTAGCTCTTCTATTGGGGTCCCCAGTCTCATTCTGAGAGTTGGGTATGAGTATCTGCATCTATATTGGTTAGGTGCTGGTAGTACCTCTCAGGGAATGGCCATGCCAGTCTCCTGACAACAAGCACTTCTTGGCATCAGCAATAGTGTGGAAGTTTTGTGTCTGCAGGTGAAATAGATCCCTAATGAGGCCTCAATTGGTTATCAGATATTAAGTGGTTAGCACTAAATTCTTGTACACATGAGCAACACTAAGTAGACTCAGCAGGTCATATTTATATATTTAAATATGTAAATTAATATATAAATTAAATACATATAAATGATAGTTTGAGGTAATTAATTTAAATATACATATTAGTAATATTTAAAGAAAAAGATACAACGAATTTGAGAGGGAGGCAGATGGGGATACAGGAGGGGTTGGAGGGATGAGAGAGAGAGAAGAAATGATGCAAATACAAAACACACATATGAAATTTAAAAACATAGAAAGAAGTAAGGATGAATTCCTATATTCAAGGAACCCAAAAGAGTTTAAAAGAATGAAAACACCTTCATTGTATCAGAATTGAGAACTTCAAGCCATGGAGTTTTACAACTGATCTATCACGTTACATGTGGCCGCCATGCTGTAGAATCTAACATCATAGCTGGAAGAAGAAAGCAAGAACAATTTGTCATTAAATTTAGATTCTTACAACATTCTAGTTACCACAAGAATTTTAATTACAGAGTCAAATTGCTTATAATGACTAAAGGTAATTTAAAAAAATGTTTTCAACTATCTTATAGTGATTAGAATAATCATAGGCCACAGTTTTCCACTGGGAGGCATGGTTAGGTTAGACTTACTGAACAAATTTATACTCAAAAATGACTTTTGACCAAAAATTCTTACATGTTAGTTTTGTTTTATCTTTTTTATTATTAACCCTTAGAAGTTTGCTTTCTAAGAAGAGACAGAAAGGGAATAGGTATGGATGAGGTAGGAAATGGGGAGGAATTGGGAGCAGTAGAGGGAGGGAAAAAACCATATGAGGATACATTTTGTGAGGAAGAAGTTTATTTGGGGGAGGCTCCAGGAAGTCTATGGGGTGACTATAGCTGAGACTCCTAGCAGTGGGCAAAATAAGGCCTGAAGTGGCCTCTTCCTTTAGCCAGGAAGGACTCATAGTGGTATAAGGACACCAAGACATCCATAAAACATTTCACTCAAAGTATGCCCTGTCTAGAGACAGAATAGACAAAGACTGGCCCAGCTTGAGATCCAACCTTTTGGCAAAAATCAATCCCCGATATTATTAATGGTATTCAGTTATGCTTGTAGACAGGAGTATACCATAACTGTTGTCTGACAGGCTTCATGCAGCAGCTGACAGCAACAGATGAAGATACCCACAGCCAAACTTTAGAGAGAACTCTGAGAGTTCTCTGGGGGAAAGATTGAGGGACCAGAGGGGGATAGGAACTCTACAGGAAAACAGACTCAAGTTACTTGGACCCTAGGGTGCTCCCAGAGACTGAACCACCAAACAAAAAAAGAAGTATACGCAGGCTGAACCTAGGCCTCCATGTACATATGTAGCAGATGTGCAGCTCAGTATTCATGTGTATTCCACAACAACTTGAGTAGGAGATGTCCCTAAATCTATTGCCTGCATGTGGATCCCATTGCCCTAGTGAGCCACCTTGTCTGGCCTCAGTAGGAGATGATGTGCTTAGACCTACAGAGATGTGATAAGCATGGTGGGGTGGGTTGATACCCAGAGGGGGGCCTTCTCCCTCTCAGAGGCTGTGGGGAGGGGGTCATTGGGACTATGTGAGATGGGAGTGGAAGGACAGGGGCATGGACTGGGATATAAAATGAATAAAAAAATTAATGAAAAATAAAGTAATATGTCCTAGATATAGATCATTAATAATATAAATATTTTCACTTTCTTCTAAGACAAAATATTTACAGAATATAAAAAGAAGCCAGAATGTATTTTCTGTGTTTTTGTTTACCCCAGGATTACAAAAGTTCGGTATAGCTGCCAATTTAGGTTGGACTGACAGTAGTTTCTTTAACTTTCTGCATGGTCATGCATGGCAGACTCTCATTTAATTTTCAATTTAATAGGAAAATATACAAAAGAAGTTAAAAGAAAAAGATCAAATCAAATTTAAAGGCTCCAGAAAGCATTAAATACATCATAGTTTCCATTAATATCTCCTTCAGCCCAAACCCCTACAAAACATACTGCAGCTCTCCGATCTTCAATTTTCCAAAAAATCCTTACATTAGGTAATAAAACAAGTCATTGGCTTCGTTAAAATAATAGAGTCCACCATGTATGTTTTAAATATTCATCATAAGTATATAGAAAGCTCAGTTTAAATACAGCAGTCATTGAGTATACTCTGTGTACTTCATGAGGACATTATTCTTAGCCAGCCATGATTTTATTTTCAGAATCCTTGTATACTGTTACTATAACAGTAAAGTCAATGTATGGTCTTATTACAGTTTTAAAATTGTACTGCATCTCCCTTTGGAGCTGTTCCCTTTCTGTGAACCAGAATCAGACTCTTTGATGATTCACCAGATCCCCAAACCCTCCCACAAGGAGTTGTTCCACATTATGCTGAGACCCAGGTAGGGTACTCAAACTCCTCTTCACAGCCCCCACCCTCCATTAGGTTTTGTCTCAATGACCTGAAGGCATTTGCCAAAAACAAACATCTCCTTCTGTACCCTCTCACCACCAGTCCGAAGCCCGTTCTCAAAAAGGGATACATCAGAAAGTAAAGTATGTTAGCCTGCTCAGAGAATAAAAGCCTATATCCAATGAAAATAAGCATAAGATGATGGCAGGATATCCTAAATCACATCAATTAACATGAATGGTGTTATGGTATAGTATATTTTGCTCAAGGTAATTCTCAAGAAGATAATCAGACTTCAGTAACCAGTTTCCCACTATTTAGCACAACTGCTCCAGTATTGAAGAATTGTACTACATTCTTCCTTCCTTCCTTCCTTCCTTCCTTCCTTCCTTCCTTCCTTCCTTCCTTCCTTTCCTTACTCATTTACTTACATATTTACTTATTTATTTGATTTTTGAGACAGAATTTCTCTGTGTGTTGCATGGGCTATTCTAGAACTCCCTCTGTAGACCAGGCTAGCCACAAACTCACAGAGCTCTACCTGCATCCAAGTGCTGGGATTAATGTGCACTGCCACAGTCCAGCTGCCTTCTTTATTAGTAAGACTCATAAAGGCCCTGCGAGTTAGGCATGTTAGCTTTTATCTTTTACTCATAAGGATTATATAAAGCTCTTAGCTAGCTTATCCAAGTGAATGTGTAGAACACATATTTTATACTTTAAAAAAGTAACCCTTCATTAAAATCAAAAGAAAATAAACGGATCGACTTGTATTATTGACATAGGATATAAAAAATTTCCCCGTAGTTTCAGTATTTTTCAATACCTATCAATTTTTCAATTCTTATCAGACACGAACAAGAGACTGTCCTGGACCCCACAGCACAAACAGATGTCAGGAGCTGTATATAGCCATTTATACACACCAGGTAATGTTCACTAGGTAAGTTAGCAGACCTAAAGAAGTAATCAGACTGTCAATATTGAGAACCTACATGAAGGTGATGCCTATTAACTTATAGTTGCAGAGACATCAATGATTTTATGAGCTACCTTCTGACATGATCACCACTAGGTAGGCTGAAGAAGTGCAAATTTGATTTTAACAGTGTAAATATTTTAGAAAAAAATGTATCTCATTTCTCAATGCTCCATTTTAATACTAAAAAATAAAATAAAACATATTTTAGAAGGGTTATAAGGAAGTATGAACACAATCTAATGTGCAACTCAAAATCTAGATGATAAAGTAGCCACTCATTTAAAACAAGAAAAGTGCCCATTCCAAAAAAAAACCAAAAAACAAAAAACAAAAAAAAAACAAAAAAAAAAAACAAAAAACAAAAAACCCACTCTACATAAGCACATAACAAAATGGGCAGCCAAACTTTGAGGGAAAGGCTCAAGTGTGCTTCTCAAGCTGTTCCATGTTCTGTGTTGTTGAAGATCAGGAGTACCACATGTTGATCTTTTTTTTTAAATTCTCCCAAACAAGGGAATGCTAAAAAAAAAGGAAGTAGAAAATAAAGTAGAGAGGGGAAGGAGAAAGATTTATGGTGGAAACTGATGAGTAGTGAACTGAAGAGGTTTCTCCCACTTCTTCTCAAAAGAAGGTCTGCTTTTAATAACGTCTCTTTTTGAGTAATAATTTTTTAAAATGGATTTTATTTAAAGGTATGTGTATCTGTGTGGTATATATGCATGAACACAGCTGCCTGTAGGGATCATGAGGGTTCATTGAATCCTCTAGTGCTAGATCTATAGGTGGTTGTGATCTCTGGAAGTGATTGCTGGAAACTGAACTCTGAATAAAATGATAAAGTTTATCCCTGAATAAAATTTCATTTTCTCATTTCGATACACTACTGTCTCTTTCCAGTGCTAGGCATTCAGCCCAGAACTTTTAGAGCTAAACACTGAAGTGGTTTTGAATTACACTCCAGTCCTCAGTGAAACCCTGAAAGGGTTTATTCACCTGTGCTTGGAAAACCACATTTATATTTACTCCATTTGAGCTTTGTAAATTCATTACTTGTTTTGAAAACAAGTTCCTTTTTTACTTCAAAAAGTCTGAGTACTTTTAAATTTCACAAGAAATTTATCATCTTCTCAATAATTCATGAGTACTTTCAATATATATATATATATATATATATATATATATATATATATATATTTCAGAGAAATGTGCAACTAACTACCTATATACACATATTTATATATCCTGTTTATTCTCAGTATATTGCTATTATACTAAAAGTCAAGAGAAAGAAAATGAATTAGCTAGAGACACAGGAGGTCGTTTGGAATAAATCTTTACCCAGTCTTTTTTTTTTTTTAAGCCTACATGTTCCTAAAGTAGATCCATAGCCAACAAATCAAGTTTCAGATTGCCCTAACTTCAGGAAACACATTCAATTCTCTGCCTCAATAGAGAGGAAATGTTTTCAAAATATTGCTTATTTATAAGCCTTTTCAAACAAAAGGGGTTTTATTGGGTTAGTTCCATTAATTACATTTGCTTTTAGTTATTTTTAAAAATGTGAGAAGAATTTATATCAGCCCAGAAAATGGCTCCTACTAAATGTCCTTTGATCAATGAAAATTAATGATTGGGAGGATCAAGATGCTTGGCACAAAACCAAACAAAATTCAATTGACTTTTAGAAACAGAACTGAAGTAAACATTGGCTTTATTTAGCCAGTGAATAAGCTTTCAGGAAGCAATTCATGATTTTTTCTTTTCTAAAAGATATACTGGATTTATTCTCTGAGCAGGTAGGGGCCTCTCTGGGTATCTCCCCAACTCTGGCACATAAAGTTTCTGCAGGGGTAAGCACTTCCAAAATACATAATTGATTATGTAAATTCTGAGCTATAAATACAGTTTTAAAATGTTAACCCAGTTGTTACAGTACTGTTTAATACAAAAGTGTTTTTTAATTATTTAAATAAAATGTTAACTTATTTTAGGCCAGATTCTTACTTTATGCTGGTCTAGTAAAGTGAGAATAGTTTGTATTCTTTAAGATCCCTGACTTCACTAGCCCTAGGTAGTTGGCTAAGTTTACAATATCAGGTAGATTTCGCTTCTGTAGGGTAGGCCTTATTTATACATTAAAATGCAAATTGGTTACCAGCTTTTTGAAATGTCTCCTTCTTAGCTAATCTGTTTCTTTATTGATGTGGCTTATATTATGTCATTTTAATTATTAAAGTTTTATTATTTAGATATACAATAGGCTTAGATACCTGAAATTTTTTATGCCAAAAATTAAATTGCAGTTAATTAGTGTCACTCTGAACTTTAATTTTACTTTAATTAAGATGTTGTATATGTATCCATTTGTCACTTCATTCATTTATTCGGAGTTTTAAAAATAATATTGTCTAATGTACAAATGTCTTTTTTAGTGAACTGAGAATTTTTAGATATTTCAACTGCATAAAAAATGAGCAAAGGATTGCCTTATCTGGCATCAGTGGGAGGGGAGTCTCTTGGTCCTGTATAGGCTTGATGACCCAGTGTAGGGGAAGGATAGGGCACTGAGTTAGGAATGGGGGAGTTTGGGAGTATCCTCATAGAAGCACAGAGGACAGGGGAGGAGATGGGGGTTTGTGGAGGGAAAACTGGGAAGGGGAATAACATTTGAAATGTAAATAAATAAAATAACCCATTAAGAAAACAAACCCTATCATTTGGTACCTTTGAGAATGTCTTGTATTTCCCTAACCAAAAATTTGAAAAGAGGTTTCCCATGCTGGTGCTAGATTTTTCTTAGACAGTTAGAGTAAATTTGAATATATTTTTGAGATTTACTCATATTTTAGACAGTTTGTTCTTATAATTGTCTTTTGGTAAGATTTTCATAGTTTTTTTCTTTTTAAAATGTAAAATAAATTGTCTAAACATTGGTTAATTTTATGTTAATCCTGTACGAAGCTACTACATTGTTTACTACAAGACTTTAAAAAAATTATAACCAATCATTACATGATAGCAATTGTTGTCAGACTTCTGGGTTTAATTTGCCTGTTCCTTTGTCTCATGGTTAATGATATTGAATACTTTTTCTTGTAATCTTTAGCCAGTCAAAAGAATTCATTCTTAAAGGGTCTATTCAATTATTTCTTGTTATGCAATCCTCCCAATATTTCATTAATATGTGTTCTACATGAAATTTACCCATTTGAAATATACAACTTGGATGAGCTATGGAAAAGCCACAGATAATCGTAGTTACAGCTAAATTTAAAGAATCTATTTCTATCACTTTTCCATCCAGGTTTTTTCACTTCTGCTTAGTATCCACCCTAACTTAACTAGCCTGAGATAAATAGCAAGGCACTTTCTCTAACTGCAGATCAAATTACTTGTTCTAACTTTCAGTCCTTGTGAAAGTATACTATACATTATTTTGTATTTGGCAAAAATTCTCAGCATAGTGGTGGTGAGATTCAGTCATATTTTGATACACCATTTCTCTGTCCATGTTAATGTTGTTAACAGTATGACATTGTTTATATTTATAGTAATAATTTTATATTTCAAAATTATCATCACTAATGTATTGTATGTGTTTGTGTGTGTATATGTATGGTGTATGTGTGCTAAATATATGTGTATGCCACTGAATTTGTTTCCAGATTAGGGGACAACTTTGTGAAGTTGGTTCTTTCCTTTCACTGGTTTCTGGGTGCATGAAATTGAATTTGGGTCTCCTGTTTTATAAAGGAAGCACTTTTGTTATCCATGCATTCATTTTTTGAAAGACTTTGTGTTATCTTGTTTTTGTGGTATGATTACTCTTAGCTTTTCTGAATATGTTTGTACCATGATTCCTGTTGACATAAAACTATTTGTCACTAGTGCTTGTATAATTTTTAATAAACTGGAAATTATTTATATCCACACAGAAGTATGAGTGGTTTTGGTTGCTTCAAAACATTGAAACAAGTGCCATTTTTAACTTGTTTAAATTGAATATCATCTTGGGGACATAGGGTGGTTTCTCAAGACTTTGTATTTAATGATCCCTAAGGATGGTAATCATCTTTTTACATACAAATTGGTCAGTATCTTTACAAAGTAATAGTACCAATATTTCACACTTTAAATGTTTCATCTTATTATTAGAAAGGATAGTTATTTATGTATTCTGGTCATGGATTGGTCTAAAATATGTATCAAAATGCTCTCTTCTCATTAGCAGTTAGCCATAAAATGCAACTGCTAATGAGAAGAAACATTCAACTAACTTAGGAAGCATTTATTAAACACTGAAGTGAACCAAGTCTCATTCCAAGGCATGCTTTATTATTATTATTATTATCATCATTATTTGGATCTTATGTATATTATGTATGTATATTATGTGTCTATGTATTATGTACGTATGTATGTATTTTTGGATCTTATGTATTATTCTATCTTATGTATATGAGTGATTTTCTTGGATGTATGTTTCTATACCATGTTTCTGACTTGGTCACACATAGTTGTGGTCCGCCACATGAATGCTGGGAAACAAATCCATATCCTCGGTTAGAACAATGAGCATTTCCATCTGCTGAGCCATTCCTCCAGCCTCTTCAACATACTATTCTTAAACAAACCATGTAATCATATATCTTATAGTTTAATTTTATTGATGTCATCGTCACCTGCTTATTTTTCTATTTTTCAAAAGTAGGGATATGGTAACAAATTAAAAGTCTGTTTCTTTATTTTAATAGGAATGAGTGGAATTTCCCTCCATACAACTAGCAAGGACATTACATTTCAAAATTCATTGTTTATTTAATTTTATAACTTCTCCTCTACTTTATACTTTCTACCCGAATCAACAGCAGCAGCAGCAGCAACAACAGCAACAACAACAACAGCAAAAACAACACATCACTAAAGAAAATAAGGTTCTATTGAAATAATGTGGTTTGGGTTTGGCTCTGTTTGTAAAGACAATTCATAAAGAATGACACACATTTTATGTCTCATTTCTCTTAGAGCAGAAATATTAAGCTATTAACTTCTGAATCTCCTTATTTTTGAAAATCTCATAGTAATGTTAAACACATTGCGTCCTGTCAGAGTTCAGATAAACCCACAATATTAAAAGAACAAAAGGCATAACTATCTGTTTTGTGATATTCTGTACACCTCAATGTGAGTATTTTGAATTTTAGGGATGGACTAGAACATGAGTTCTGCTTTGGTAGAGGACAGGAGATAATTTATAACATCTACAGCTCATAGCCACCTGTAACTCCAGCGTGAGGATCTAATACCTTCTCTGGTCCCTGTAGACACCTTCACACATATAATATTCTCCTTCTTTTCTCTTATACTTAAACAAAAATCTAAAAGAAAAAGAAAACATTAACTCCAAGTATTTTTTAAATTTGAATTTACTATTTTCAGCTTTAATCAATAAGCAATCTTTCACCATTGCTTAAACGTTGCTGACCTTTTAAAAATTTGCAAAATATTTCAGAAATAATTGATATTTATTTTCAACTGCCTTATGTTGCGAGAATCACTGCAATTATTTCTTCTAGGGTAGTTCAAACCTCTGTAAATTGCTGGCTGAAAAAAATCCAAGTTTTCCAGGCTTTAGATACACTTGGTAATTTCTTCTTGTTAATTACTTATAAGCTATATAATATATCTAAAGAATGTACTTATAAGAAAATACTAGTGTCTGACTTGCTCTTTTAGTTGTCACTTAATTAAATAAAACAGAGCCAGCATTCCTTTATTTTCATTGCTAATACCAAAAATTTAATTACAGGGCAACTCTGAGTGAATGAGGAGGCATGATTCAGCAAACAAACCTAGTGCCAACCTCCTACTACTTCTCTGCCTTATATCCAGAAAATATACTCCTCTAGACCTTAGTTTTGTTTGTAATTAAATTTTGGATAGATAAATCATATCATGGACTTACATTCTATGTGTTTTAATGGAAAGTTTCTAATATTTTTTTGTCTTTTAACTCATAAAAATGAAGATCTTCTAGTTAATTTAAATAATCAGAAAATATTACACATGAAACAAGAACACTTTAACCACTGTGACTAGGATGTCTATTGGACAATGCTTTTACAGGTAAAGGAGGTATCAGGGTGATAGGCATATACATGTAATGATTTGTTGCTGACTATAATGATTCCTTATATTGAAAATAGAAATTTTTTCTTACATATTATATCCTGATTATAGTTTTCCTTCCCTTTACTCTTCTTAATTTTTCCTGACCTCCCCTCCTGTCTGGATCCACCTCAATAAAAGATAAGATAAAACAAAGTTAACACATAGAATTTGGACAAGACAATCACAGAAGAAGCCGAAGAGGAAGTATAAGAATCAGGGAATCATTCATTCACACTATCGAGCTTCACATAGAAAAGAATAAAAAAGAAGTCACAACATATATACAGAGTACCTGATGCAGATTCATGCATGCCCTGTGCAAGCTGCTTCAGTCTCCATGAGTTGATAATGAGCTTTTATCATGTTGATTTAGAGGTTTTCTTGGTGTCCTCCATCCCCTCTGACTCTTAGACTCTTAAAAAAAATGGATATTTTATTTATTTACATTTCAAATGTTATCCCCTTTCCTGGTTTCTCCTCCGAAACCCCCTATCTCATCCTCCCTCCCCCTGCTTCTATGAGGGTTCTCCCACCCACCCACTCCTGACTCCCCAACCTGGCATTCCCCTACGTTGGGGCAACAAACCTTCCCAGGACCAAGGGCCTCTCCTGCCATTGATGTCCAACAAGGCCATCTTGTGCTACATATGTGGCTGGAGCCACGAGTTCCTCCATGTGTACTCTTTGGATGGTGGTTTAGTCCCTGGGAGCTCTGGAGAGTCTGCTTGACTGCTATTGTTGTTTTTTCTACGGAGTTGCAAATCCTTCAGCTCCTTCAGGCCTTTCTCTAACTCCTACATTGTGGGCCCCGTGCTCAGTCCAATGGTTGGCTGTGAGCATCTGCCTCTGTATTTGTCAAGCTCTGGAAGACCCTCTCAGGAGACAGTTGCCTCTTTTTCCATGGGTTTTCCAGGACCCTGACCGGAGGGATTTAACCCCATTTAAGTCTGTGTTTCAAAGTCTTTGAATAATGTCTGTGAGTTTCTTTATTTTCCCCCTCTGCTTCAAGAGGAAGTTTCAGTGAAGCTAAAGAAAACCAATATTTTGTCCTTTTATTGAAAATAAACTTTTCTCATCAATTAATTTACTTTTCACTTTACATCCTTATCACAGCACTCTCCTCTTTTTCCTTGCCCTACAGACCTTTCCTCCATCTCTCTTTCTTGTTATCCTTTAGGAAGGGAGAGCCCTCCCTCCCCTTAGGTATCAACATCAAGTCACTGAAGAACTAGGCATATCTTCTCGAACAGAGACCAGAGAGGGCAGCCCAGTTAGGGGAATATGATCTACAGGCAGGCAACAGAATCAGGGACAGCCCCTGCTCCAGTTGTTGGGGGAACCACATGAAGACCAAGCAGAACATCTGTTACATATATGTGGATGGTTTAGGGTAGGGGACTAGGTCCTGCCCTTGCTTGCTCTGTGGATGGTGTTTCAGTCTCTGGGAGTCCTAGGGCCCAGGTTAGTTGACTCTGTTGGTCTTCCCTTAGGGTTTCTCAATTCAACTCTTCCACAAGACAGCTTGTGCTCTATTTAATGTTTGGCTGTGCGAGATCTCTGCATCTGTTTCACTTGGCTACTGTGTGGAGCCTCTCAAAAGAGAGTTATGCTAGAATCTTATCTGCAAGCATAACTGAGTATCATTATTAAGTCAGAGATTGGTTCTGGCCCATGGGATGGGTCTCATGTTGGGCTATCATTGGTGTGCTACTCCTTCACTCTCTGGTCCATCTTCCACTGTACATCTTGCCGCAAGGACAGATTTTAGGTCAACGGTTTTGTGGGTGACTTGGTGTCCTTATCCCTCCACTGGGAGTCCTATGTGGCTACAGGAGGTGGCACTTCAGGCCCCATGCCCACCATCAGTATGGGTCTCCTCTAGAGTCACTCTCATAGACTTGCTGGAGCCTCTCTCATATAAACTTTTTGTCACATAATATATCCTGATTAGGGTTTTCCATTACTCTGCTGTTGCCAATTCCTCACCACCTCCCATCTCATCCAGATCAAATCCCTTTCTGTCTCTCATTAGAAAATAAACAAGCTGCTAAGGAATAATAATAAAATAAAATAAGATAAAAATGAAAACTAAAACAGAAGAATTAGACAAAGCAAACAGAAGAATAGGACCCAGAAAAAGCAGAAAAACAAACAAACAAACAAACAGAAATATCTGTCCCTCCTCATTCTTTCTTGCTTTCCTTCTTCCTATCTCATTGTTTAAGCCAGGCTGACCTTAACTTTCTTATGCTCTTGTCTCATCCTTCCCATTGCTTGAATTGTAATCATGTACCTGCAGAGAGATCCATAAAGTCACATCATGGGACAGGTCTCAAGTGGGAGGTTTATTTAGGGAGACAAGGAAGGGATACAGAGGCTGCCTTTGGGTAGAGCAACAAAGAAAACAGGGGAGGGGAGGAGGAATGCTATCTTTTTCATGGATGTGGAGCTTGCACTGTAAGAGGACATGCAATAAGAGGCAACAGTGGGAATGTGTAGCCTCTGCTAGTGATGGCATGTCCTGCCATCGCTGGACTCCACGGACTGACCATGGAAGTGCCTGATTGTTAAGAGTACCACCATGTTCAGATTATAGACACCATTCTCATATACACACACACAAGCACACGTGAAATTCTGTGAATTCTTGTGAAATTCTGATCCATAGAATACAGTGGTATATATGTTTAATGGATTTTCAGTTGCTGAAACAATCCTCCAGCATCTAAAGAATTCTTCTAATGAGGAATAATAATACATAAAAGTGGGCATTTATAAAAAACATTTTTACATCTCAAAATACAAAGGTATTAAGAGGATGAGTATTTCAGATAATAAATTTCTTTGACTTTTGATGTGTTTTAAGAAATTATGTCAATGGTTCCTCCCAGGTCAGTTCACCTAGCAGCAGCAATTTCTGTTTTAAAATTACTTCTTTCAGTTATAGTTTTGTTTTAATTCTAGCCAGTTTAATAGCTTTTCTACTTTCTCAGAGTTAACTTCACACAGATGTTCATTTATGGCAATCACAGCTGTCCATCTAAATCTTCCACTATGTGTTGCACCAAGATATAAATGAAGTAAAGGTACATAAATTGAGAAGATTTATTTTTTTAATTAAAAGATACATGAAAATTTGATCTTAGTAGACTCAAAAATACCCATATACTGATTAAAATTAGACTCCAGAATACCCTTGTACTAATTAAAATACTCCTATAGGTAAGGAAGAGTTGGCTAAAATATTAAGAATATTTTATCTCTTGCTTGGGAAAGAGTTATAAACATAATGAATCAACTTAAGATATTTCAATGTATAATTTTGTGCTGAATTGTTGTTGTGAACTAAGGGTCATAAAAACTTCAAAGTATACTGCAATGTTTACATATTATATTGGACTTTATATTCCATTTAAATATTATATTATATGAGTCCCATCCAGAAACACACTGGATTACATGTACTTACAGGATCTATATCCTCTTCATTACACTCCGTTTGCTCAAAATCTTTTGCATTCTACTTACTTGTCAGACATAGATTTTTATACTAAAACATCTAAATTCTACTTATGGATTAACATAGGTACACAAATAGTTATTTTATGACAGCATTTTAATTCTCATAATTTATAGTCACACGTACACTTGACTCATTGATATCCTCAGGAATCCCTCCTATCTAGTTCTAGAGATAAGGGTTAAAATTAGCTCTCTTGCTCTGTCTTTCTGGGCTGTCACTCTATATTACACTGGATTCTGTGTTGGTCAGTGTCCACAAATCACCACATTTTATACCACTTGTCACAAAGGAACCTTCGTCTTTTTGGAACAAATCCTATCTTTTAAGGCTAAAGATGCAATTTGACCTGAAAGTCATAGAGTTTGTACGTCAGCTTCTTCATTTTTTGACATAATATCAATATTCCCAACTGTTAGGTCAAACCTAATCTTCCTAGGAGTTAGGTGGGTGAAGCTCAGAAGTCTATTCTGAACTATGATAAAAGGTCAGCAGAATGAAGAAAATACTGTCCTTATATTCTGGACCCAATGATTCAACACCATACATTTCTTAGTATTTGAGAATAACCTTCTTGGGTTGTCATCCTACTGTGTATGGTACAAATAGATACTAAGGCTAAGTGATGCAGCTTGGAACATCTTGTTTTATGATGAGAGCTAACATATTTTCCTCTTTGATAATGAGTGAAAAACACTTAACCTCTTGTTCAGGCTGCCAAAAACCTTAGAGCCAGCTGATTAAACTTAATTAAAACAGCAAATATGACCTCTTTCTTGGATTTATACAATATCTTATGGAGACTCAACTGTTTACCTTGTCTTACATTAATTCATCATACTGTCTTTTTGAAAACTCCATATTAACTCACTTGGAATAAGAAAGAGCATATAGATTTTATTCTGAAACGTACTTATTCACACCTGTGTGATAACATCTTTGGTACAAGACAATACTCTATACACTACCAAGGGAGAAATGCGAACACTAACCGAGCCATACACTTTTTGATTTACAATGGTATCCTGATTGTCAGATATGCTCCTGTTAAGGTGACACAAATTTTGTTTGTGTAACTAACCAATATCTGATTCATTGAAAACCCACTCCACATTAGAGAATCCATTCCCACCATTGTTTTTCTCACCAATACCTAAAGTATAGACAGCCCAGGGACCGAGGTTAAAGCCAACTACTTATGTTCAAAGCAACAACAACAAACAATAAACAAAAACAAAAACAAAAAAACTCTAAAAAAAGAAATCATAAGCAAAAATTCAAAACACATAGCAATAAAATGACATTCTTCTGTACTCCTAAATCAGTCAGCTGCTTGCTTGGACATCCTCAGAAAAACTTCCTTTTGCAGCAGATGGGAACAAATACTGTGACCTGACATTATGCAAAGAGTGGAAGCACCTTGGAATACTCAGCTGTAACGTCTATACTAGATGTCTTCATCAAATCTCTCTCCTCAGGTCTCAGGGAACCCTGCAGAAGAGAACGTGAAAAGGGTAAAACCCAGAAGAGATGGAGAATGCCAAGAAAACATGGTCCTCTAAATCAAAATGATTTATGCACATATGAACTCACAGAGACTGCAGCTGCATACAGAGAACCTGCACGGGTCTGCACAACATGGAGGATCCAGAGCTGTAAAAAGAAGTGGACACCTGATCTCCAACCTTAAGCCACAAGCAATTTCTAATGTATAACCACTTGCAAATGAAAATTTAGTTTTCTCCTAAAGAGCATCACTGGAGAAACAAACTACTGTTAAGTGTGGCTGCATGCTTAGCAGCAGATGGCCATTGGAGAATGAGCTCAATGGCATCATTGGAAGTTTCTTGTGCCATATTTTTCTTCTCTCTTTTTTCCCTATAGATTCTTCACATATATGTATGGCTTCTAGTTTAGTGTTTCTATGGGACTCCTGAGTGTGCAAACAAGTTAGTCTCTGTTTTCTGTACCTTCTCTTGGGCTATTTTTTTTTAATTTGGACTTTTTTATTGTTTATTTTCTTGAATTTTAGAGGTTTTAGTCTTTATTTTATTTTTATATTTTATTTTATTATAGTTTGTTTTATTTATTATTATGCCTTAGAAGTCCATATGTTTTCTACTGAAAGACAGAAGGGAGCGGATTTGAAAGGGAGGGTAGGGTAGGAGGAGCTGGGGATAGTAGAGGGAGGGGAATCAATAATGAGGATGTGACAAAAAATTATTTTTAGTAAAAGAAAAATAGAGTTACATAAAAGTGCAGGAAATCATATGAGTAGCTTGATAATTTTCCCCGTCATCAGAAATATCATGTCATCGACAATTAACTATATAAATATCTGCAATTTGTATGTTCACTTCTACCAGACTGAGGTAGAAGAGAAGGAATAGAACAAGACAACCATGGGCTTCACATTAATACAGCTGACAGACTTAACTATCATTCACAAATCAAGTGTTTAGTGGATACTGAATTCTTAATCTAAGGAAGTTTACTTTAAACTGATGATTACTAACATGTACCGGAAGATAAAAATGGAAGCCCTTTTTTCCCCGACAGCACCAGAACGTACACTTTTATCATGATTGCTCGTTTCATCTCGATTTCATTTTTGTCTCATGAATGCTAATGATTTGAATATAACTCCAGTGAACTTGGATTTTATTAAAATTCAATGTCGTAATATTACTGAGGGGAGAAAACAATGAGAACAGTTCCTGGTGCAAGCATGTAAGAGGACTATTTGATCTAATAGTCTGCACGTTCTCAGCATTCCCTGTGTGCCTGGCTATTTGAAATGGTCACTCTAGTTGAGAGACTATGCCTAGTAGAGATAATTTGTTTTTCCCCTCATCATTCCTCTTGATGAATCTTCAATTTGTTATCTAGGATAGTAAAATGCTATAATATGAAAATAGAGTAAAGCTACTCTAGTAGCTCACTAAATATAAACTGATTTAATGAATAAAAATATACATCTTTCAGAAACCTATATTTACACCATAACCCAAGGAAATAGACAATATGAACAACCAGAAGCTATATTATATATCAAATATTGGTTATACAAGCAAGAACTGGTTTAGTGTACATGAGAATCCTCAAATGTTTTAGAATTTGCCAAAGATTACATCTGGCCACTCAAAAATATTGGTAAAATGTATGTTTTTTTTTAAATTGCTTGGTCATGGCACAGTTGTTTGAATATATTTGAATATTGAGTCAATACTCAACCTTGTGTTTTTTCTGAAGGTGGTATGTATTTACATAATACTTAAACCTCTCTAAGATTTACGTACATATTTTCATTATTGCTGTTGCTTTTTAAATATTAATAAAATCATTATATATATATACATATATATATATATGAAAATTGTTTGCATGAGCTTCTGCCCTTTTGAGGGAGTTTCTGCATATATTCCACCATGACCTCATAAGATGGAGCACATTGCCTATCCTTTTTTGCTATTTCACCATCTTGCCCAGAGGAAATAGCATCTGCTCAGAACTCTGTTGTTTCCAGCCTGCCAAGGAAGGTACTTACACCAAGTCTGCAGTCTAGCAAAGCATGGTTATGCACTCTTTCAATTAAGCCAGCCGCCCATGGAGTCTCCTCGTTTAATGCTCCAGTAAGAATTGCAGTGGATATTGAACTGGAAGCAAGGGAGCCATCTCTTTCCCATAGAAAGACAGAGTTAGGAAGAGAATTGCTTGTGTCATGTAGTAAAAAGAACATAGAGCCTCAGAGAGGTCTGCCCTTACTTCTGGGTCTTGCTCTGTAACATAAAATTGTGTCCATTCATCAAAAGAGATGCCTCACCTACATCAAGAAGCTGGTAGGAAAATGGGTCTTCATAAAAATATAAGACAAGTCCTTTAAGATGCAAATTTCCCTACATATACCAGCTGCGCACCACAGGAACTTCACATTTTATACTTCACACAAGGATATCTTAGAAAATCCGCACACTCAAGTCAAATTTTCCTATCAGCATTTCCCTTGATGAATCTTCAAATGCAATTGCCTGAGAGGTTTAAACACTTTCATCACCCGGCCCCTTGCTCTTTATTTCGCTCAGTCTCCCTTGTCTTTTCTCCTGACACTAATATATTCCAGATACTATAATGGTCCTAAGCGTGCCCACTTAGCCAGAACATTGTAGATGCTGACCCTAACTCAGTTCCAATATTTCACAGTAGTTATAACTATTCCCTTTTGTCTGTGTAAGAATTCTTTACTGTATAAGAACATTTAGTTCCCAAATACTCACTGACCTCTTATGCCTAAATAAATGGTTGTCAAGTAGGTTTTCTTTCTCAGTGACAGTTAAAGGTTTTTAAGACAGATGGGCTCATTAGCTTGAGATATTTAAAGGCATCTATCTTTCCCTAACAAATTCACAGCTCACCGGTTTTTAAAACAATATTATAATAGAGACGAGCAAAGTTATTCAATATTAAAAAATCCCCAATTAATACTTTTCAGTTTGAATTTTTAACTCAAATGAATGAAATTTTTATAGATGGTTATTGGCCTAAAGTAGGTCACTAAAAGATTAGTACTAATATCATTTATGATTTTTTTTACTTATCTCTTTTTTAATTTACATAGATTGCATCAAATATTTACAAGCCTCAGAGTACCTCCAAGAAGGGTATAAAACATATTTTACATATGTTGATTTAGGAACTTAAAGGAGGTCTAGGTTTTGTTTCATAGGCACTAATACCACTGTTTTCAATGTGAAGGTCTCTATAGTTAGGTAGACAAAAATGGCTTCTGAAAAGCTCCTTCATTGGGATTTATTCCTGTTCCTGTTTCTTGTGAAAGATACATGCTTTCTCCTAGTTACTGTATCATAGAAATCATTCATACACAAATCTTAGTACAGAACCAGTATATTTTGGAAGAATTTCTGTAATAGCTACTAAGATACCAAAAGAGGTTTAAAATGGAAAGTAAAAGAAAGAAGGCAGTACATATATAACCTGTCCTCTTCAATGCTGATCCACTTCAGAAGAACTTGGAACATGAAAATTAAAATTACTTCAAATTGACATACTTTAGAGGTATATTTGTGTATCCTCATGACCAAGCAAATTTTATTTATGAAAAGCCAAGGAGGATTTCCAATTACATAAGTCAGAATTGCTATGTTTGTAAAATTTCCAGATAGGTAATCATGCCTAGGTTTAGCTATGCTTTTAAAACATGCACAATAACTTGGTATTAGCAGGAAGTGATGAATTCATCCAGCCAAATAACTAACCAGATGATGCCCCTTTGCACCTGAAGTTGTAAAGAGCCAGTAAGGTAGAAGATTGTATTGCTCATATCATCTGCTGTTTTATTATTGTTCTTGTTTGAAATAAGATCATGTATAATACATTCTAGTCTTAAGCTCATTAAGAAGCCAAGACTGACTGTGAAATCTTGGTTCTTTTA
The DNA here is from genome assembly GCF_004785775.1 of Grammomys surdaster. Lineage (NCBI taxonomy): Eukaryota > Metazoa > Chordata > Mammalia > Rodentia > Muridae > Grammomys > Grammomys surdaster. The sequence goes on along the minus strand of NW_021620988.1, from coordinate 7,432,881 downwards.
TTTTTACTTCTTAAGTCTTGGAATTATAATCACAGGACACCAGTTGTTTGTAATAAGTGTATCCTTATACACCATCATTATTTAAGCATTCATACATTGTTTCTCTTATTTAAATAATGTTATAAACTGCAACCTTATTGCTTATTTATACTTTTGAACAGTCTGACCTGCCCATATGATTAGTCCCATTCATTAAAATAAAATATGAATAGCTATCTTTAGATAATTGCATATTCAGGAAAAGCAAATCGTTCTAGGTGATTTATAGTTATGAAAACATTTTTAATTTACTGGATATTTGAGAGACCAAATACAATTTAAGAACTTTGCTACAGTGTTAATGGCAATATTCATGGTTTTCTTCATAACTCATGCAAATGACTTGACAAGAAGCACAGAAAGTAAGCTGTAACTTCAGCAAATTTTAACTCTTCCTTGCATACCCCACATCAACATTAGTTTGATCATAGCATCATCCCAGAACATGTGTAAATCATATGAATAGATTGCATGTAAGTAGTGTGAGCAACATTCACTTTTTCTTGAACCAAACCAAGGCAGGACAGTTGAGAGAATGGGTGATTTCAGCATATCAACAGGGTGTTATCCACAAGATTGTACTTTATAGTAACTGTTTGGAATCTTTGACCTTTCACAAATAAGGCCTTGGATACTGTACTTTTCCTTGTGCGTTTCTATGCCATTTAAATACTCTCCTGTTAGTACAAGTGATACTACTAGTGTATTTCCTGACAGTGTCAACAGACTTGTAGACAAAATTCTTTGTTTCCTTGGACAAATAACTCAAGGACAGACACACAGGGGATGAGCAAAACATATTTATTGAGGCAAAGTGAAAGTACATTCCCAAGAAGGAAATAAGAAATCTGCTAGGCTGAACTGCCCAACTCCCAGAATTCTTATGAATAGATGCTTGTATGGGTTGGAAGTAAATTTTATATCAGTCCATCATTGAATCTCTTGGAAATAGAAGAATATTTCCAGAAACTGGGGGAGAAGAAAATATTTGACCAAATATTGAACCCTGTAAATCTGTTTAGAAATATCATGAACTGGACCCTGTTTTCCCTCTTTCTCTCAGAATTTTTGCCATCTAAATTCTCACAAGAATGGCCATTATGCGTTGCTAGGACATTTCTAACAATCCAGTCTCCAAACAGTTCTAAAACTTGAGATCCTAACCCTCATATTTACCAGAGCAACTAAACTATACCTAGTACTACTTTCTTAGTTGCTTTCCATGTTTCTGTGGTACAGTGCTCTGACAAAAGCAACGTACTACTAGTAAATGACTGTTATGGATCACAGTTCCAGGATATATCCCATCATGGTGGGGAAGGCAAAACATCAGGTGCTGACTGCAGCTCATCATACAATTTCGGATCTACAGGCTTGAACTTATAACAATGATTGAATGCTGCTTTTCAGTACCATTTCTCTATTTATACACCCCAGGATCCAGGCAATCAATGGGTGGGTCTTCCAATCTCAATGAATGCAATTGTAATAACAGTAAATATGTATGTTCAGAAATCCATCTTCTATGGGATTCTGTCAAGTTGACAATTAATCCAAATCATCACAGTTATTATCTTTTCTCAACAGAACAACTGAATAATTATTTTATTCACAAACTATATTGGTAGATCTCATTAAGATTGATTCAATTATTATGCAATTGTATAATGTTTCATAGGATTTGTATTGTATTTCAATATATTTCTCGTTTGGGAAATCTTATTAGTTTCAGTTTTTCAAGTCATAAATGACTTAATGGTGGACATATCTCTGCTTAGAGCATGTTCTTTGACTAATTTCCTCTAATTTATTTCTTATGTTAAAATTACTGGGCAAAGTGTATGAATAATTTAAAGGCACTTAACTAAAAATAGAAAGCTACTACCAATGTGCAGTGCCAATTTGGATTTTGAGTAAACAGCATTCAAATAATGTTTCTCTAGAAGTATTATCAGATTCTAGAAATATTTTTAGTAACAATATTGCTAGTTAGGTGTTTTTGTCAATTTGACCCAAACTTCTTGATTCATGAAGGTTGTGGCAGGATCAAATCTATTTTAGGCACTAACATTCCAGCACAAATGTGTCTGTCTCTCAAGGTCTTCCTATAAACTAATTACAAAAACTGTTAAAACCAATGGTAAGATTTAGTTATAGCCATAACACAAGTTCTGATTGATAACTCACAGCCAGTCAACTTTTTGCTACTGTGGCAAAATATCTAAATTAATCAATTCAAAAGGAGAAAATACTTGAGTTCACTGTTTCAACAATTTAAAATTGAGGTCACTTAGGCATGTTTTTTTTGAGTAGCATGGCTGAATTGTAAAACAGAGAGAACCGTTCAACTCTCAGTGGCCAGGAAACAAAGAGAAAAGCGGGACTAAAATCTCAGTATCCTTTCAAAGGGTCATCTTGAAAGATTCAACTTGCTTACTCTAAACCCAGTCTCCTAACGGTTTCATAAAATCCTGGTGAAGCAATCATCTGTGAGGCATTTATGAATCAAACTATAACAGCCCAATTCTATAAGAATCATTAATGATTGATATTCGGGTCTACTTTTTGAAAAGGCTCATTTGCTGAGTGCAGCCACTTAATTTTCTGTGCATCAGACCAAATAATTGCTTTTTTATCTTTTTTTTCTAAATGAAAATAATAAAGCCTGGCCTCTTATTCCACAATACATGTAAGTGGCTATAATGAATGATTAGGACATGAAATCTCAACCAACTAGTTGGGGAATGTGCAAATTGAGGTTATGGATGACAATCCCATACTCTCTTAGAAAGAAGAACTGTGTGCCACAGAACTGCCAAAGAAACTGATAAATGCTCCATGCAGGCTAAATCTCAAACTCATTCAGTCTTTCAGAATTTCTATGTTCATTCGATAAATCAACACTGAAACCCTAGCTAAACTTCATGAACTTAAAGCTTAAGAAAGCTGTTGGATCAAGTGTCTTGTTTGCTGAATATCTATTGGTCAAACATCTATTCTACCAAAATCATAATGAAGTGTGTAATGTGAGATAAATAATGCTTTTTCATTTCAGTCTACTTGTTCATTTGTTAGATCAGTCAACCTTTACTTAATTTGTCTTGATTTGACCTGATTATCAATCCTTTTTATGCCCCAATGCCATTAATAAAGAAAGTTAACTTTTTGAGATTTAATTTTCTTGTCTGCAAAACTTGGATTTCTATTTAGGAGATGATGATAAACAAGGGAGATGTTTTCAACAATGCTTATCATAAAGTATAATTGGTATTCAGGATTTATTATAGGTAAATATTATTTGTAACTGATTAATTTAAGAATTATTCTTTGTACAGCTTTAAAACATTTCTAAGATTATTCATTTTCTTTTTAGAAAAGCAAAAGAAACTATTAAAACATTTAAGCTTACTTTAAAAATGACCTTTTCCCTTGATTAACCTTTAATAGCAATACTGACTCCAGAGTTTCTTAGATTCTATTATTGTGTACTTATATTTTAGTGTCCATTCTGTACATTTTTCTTTCTATTCATTTTTCTTCTGTTCATTAATGTGGAACTGTATGACCCTCAATGCAATGTGATATTGCCACCTTAATTATCAAATTAATTATTAAACATAAGCTTCTCAAATATATTCCTTTTGATTTCTTGAAAATACTTATAATGTCATTATGTATGTCACGACTCATCACCAACACTGTTAAAAAGAGAATTGTAGCAAATACCTTTTCCAATCATATAGCCTTTCCATCAAGTTTTATATGGAAAAAGAAACTTTCAGATATCCATCCCATCCTCCTTAAGAAAGAAAAAAAAAGTTCTCTGGCCTTCTTTGTCACTAGATGACTTAGCCTCTTGTTAAACTCAGCTAGTGATCAGAAAGCTTTACAAGGTCACCTATTCTGTTATTTAAAAGTTTTACTTGCCTAGGGAAAAAAATCTAAATATTTCAATACCTGTATCTCTGAAAAAATCCATTATTTGGCCTTTACTGTGATCTCTGGAGCAAATAAAGCATGTCTGCTTCTATCACCCTGGTGCATTTTTAAAATGCTACTGAAGGTGGAATTTGTTACAAGAACACATATAAGTTTAATAAAACCTGAGGCAGAAACTTAGCAGGAAGTGACTCAATACAGTAAGATGAAAAGTTACAAGAACAAAGCAAAAACAGACAGCATCTTTCTGTACATCATTTTCATTCTTTTCTAAGTTCAACCTGGCACTATTTTCTTTAGCATAGGCACAACATAGAAAGCCTGCTGTGTTCTCTGAAACAATGAACTGTAGTTAATTGGACTGTAGTGTATGGTGTATGGAAGGTACACACTTGTAGGTTAGAAAGGCATCTTTTTCCTTCTTTTCCTATCTTCCTTTTTTTATTACTTGTAGATACTCTATCTTGAACACAGATATTCATAAATTACTAAGCCAGATCCCCAGATCATTTTAAATTAAAAGCTCATCTTTCTGCTTCTCTCTCTCTCTCTCTCTCTCTCTCTCTCTCTCTCT
>NW_021620988.1:7388138-7428229 GCF_004785775.1 Grammomys surdaster | reverse complement strand
TGAATGAGAAAATCTCCATAGCCTCATAGATTTGAGTACTTGGTCACTATGGAGTGGCACTGTTTGAGAGGATTAAAAATATGGCCTTGTTGAAGGAAGTATGTCACTGGAAGTTGGCTTTGAGGTTTTGAAGAACATGCCAAGCGCAGATCTCTCTCTCTCTCTCTCTCTCTCTCTCTCTCTCTCTCTCTCTCTCTCTGTATGTGTGTGTTTATAGAGTTTCCTACAGAATCTTTTTATTATATTCACCTCTTTCTTCAATTATTCCCAGAGCCACCCATCTTTATATATTTTATTTTCTTTTTTTAACCCATTTACACCAATTTATGGTGTCAAAATATTCATGAGTATGTGATTTTCCCAGTTGAATGTAGTGGAGTTACCCAGTTCCACACTCATGGAGAATACTTAGTTTCTGGGAACTAAGAGTTGCCAGTACCTCCAGGACTACGGAAGGGAATTTGTGCCCAAGTTCTGTCTCAATGTGAGGCATTTATTTGGCTTGGGCTTACCCAGGCCTTGACCATGCTGTATTGATTGCTCTGAGTTAATATGTGCAGCTGTGCAGCTGTGCAGCTGTATCAAGGACATATGATTTGTTGAAGTAACACACCACCACTCTCCTTTAAAATTATTTTTATGAATATCTTAAAATTTATTGTTTAACAATTTTTGTAGTCAAACAATGCATCTTGATAATATATGGTCCCACTTCCTTTTTGCACTCTTCCAAGAATTCTTCAGGAATTGAAACTAAAAATTCTGAAAGTGAAGGGGCTGGCAGAAAGAAGCAGATAAAAATGAGCAACATCACCAAATGCATCCCCACACAAGTAGAAAGCAAGGGAAGGCGTTCATAAAGTGACACATCTATTATTATAGTCTGACACCATGGGATCCAGGAAGTGCAAAGGAACATCGTAGAGAAATAGAAGAGTGCTACATTATCAGAGAATCTGTCATGATGTATGGCAAATGATGCTATCAAAAATGTAGCATTCCAAGAATGAGTCACTTGTCTCTGATAGAGACAAGCTAAATTCTCTATCAGAACTTCCTAGGTACTGCAATGCATTGCTCTCCCATTCATATTTTGAAGCCACATGTTCACAATGTTATTACATTTAGAGAGAGTAAAACTTAGAGGTATAATTGAAATGAATGGAATCACACTTTCCTGGGCCTAGTTCCTAAACACTGATATGCTAATAAGAGAAGGAGAGACCTTTGTCCTCTATTTTGTGGACAGACAGAAGGCTGTTTTCTCATGGCAGTTTTTGCAAACTGTCTATGTTGTACTTCTCCTTAAACTTGTTACATTTAGGTTTTGTAACTAAACAAATATGTATTTCTAACTCAGAATAATTTTAAGAAATGGTAAATTGTATGCTGAACTTAGAATTAGAAACACAACTAATTAAAAGAAAGGTCCACTCAGAAGACAACTGTTGATGTGTATTAACTTCAAAGATCAGAGTTATGCATTCTATTACAAATGATTCTTGTTGTGGGAGAGATTAATTCCTTTTCTCTTAATCAATCTACTAAATATAAAGATGCAGGTGACCTAAATCAGGGATTTTCATCAAAAGAATTCAGGACAGATAGTTTCAAATTAATTATTTAACTGAAATTATGTCATCATTCAGTTATGTCACTTTATTATAATAGACCTGTGTATGCAGTACAAAGTGAGATTAATAGACCTCAATTCTAATAAATGCACATTAATCAAAAATCCAATTTTAATGAGTGGTAAATCAATATAACATATTCTAAGCTACCCTTGGTACAAAGAAAATATATTGTGTAAGGTGTGGCTATAACTTTACATTTCCTAGTTACTCTTGAGAAACAATCACATTTTCTAGTACTTTTTCTCTTACATGCTAAAAATATTTTATTATTTTTGTGAGGGATTCTTTCATTATATTTTGATCATAATAACTGCTCCCCGAAGTTCCCCCAGATCTATTCTCTATTCCACACCCAACCAAACTTTATGTCTGAAGAAGAAAAATGAGAAGAGGAGGAGGAGGAGGAGGAGGAGGAGGAGGAGGAGGAGGAGGGACAAGCAAGTAAACAAGTAAGCAAGAAAAGAAATAATAAAGAAATAAAGAAATAAAGAAATAAAGAAATAAAGAAAGAAAGAAAGAAAGAAAGAAAGAAAGAAAGAAAGAAGGAAAGAAAGAAAACAGAAAGAAAGGAAGTACCCATGAGCTATAAATTTGCTGAGTATATATTTTGGATATGTGGTCATTAGCCAAAGGACAAAGTATCAGGGACCATACCATTAACAAAATCAATTCTCCCTCTCCAGGAAGCATTTAATTATCAATAGCTTCTCATTTTTACTAAATTAAAACCTCCAAATAATACTAGTAGTTACTGAGGGTTTTGTTTGTTTGCTCATTATAAAAATATTTGTATCATATTTAAGTAATACACCATTCAAAAATCAAGGCCTTATTATTCACATTATGTTATTTTGTATTATATGCCACAAAACAACAATTCTGTCTGTGCAGTTGCTGCTAAGGTGGGAAGAACGATTGCTGGTGTTAGTCTCTCATCTTTCCACAATCATTCTGAGCATTTTAAAAGAGGTAGTGATACAGAATTGCAGTTATAGAAAGTTGTGTTACAGAAAAGAATCTGTGAACTGAGTAAGATTAAATGTGAGAAGTGTTTAGGGATTGTGCACATACTGAGAAAAAAATGAATATAGTTATTGATGAAATGTACAAGAGGTGACTAGAGATTATTGAGGCAGATACACAAGAGTACTTGACTGACTAAATGCGAAGTATAAGAAGATATTCACTACAAGATTATGACTTGAACAACAGCAATATATAATTGTAACTTGCCATAAACACCCACAACACTTTAATAATTACCATGCTTTATATAAAATAATAGGACATAGGAAAAAGAATAATTATGAAATATCTGCCTCTACTTTAAAACAGCATTGTCTGTTTGCTATCAGTGGCCTTGTGAATATACACAGCATGAGTGTAGACCTACTTCACTATTACCTCATTCTGACTCTCTGAATTCATAATTTTTACAGACTTTGTCAACAAACCATTTACTTCATAGTTGTGAGAGTTACATTGTTGCTATTTGGTTGCTTACCCAATTCCTTTAGAATATGATGTTTGAAATAAATAAATCAGCAAAAAGTTTAAACAGATAATAAATAAAATATCTTTCTAATCTAATCAATGTGAACAATGATGAATTTCTGAATTTCCTGATTAACTTTAAATGATACTAATAATATCCCTTTATAGTTTATATTCTGCATAAGCAATGTTGTAATACAAATACATTTTATCAATCTACAACATAGTTCTAGAGATATGTACATCATAACTCTACATGGATAGATGACCTCATTCCAGAAAAAAAGCACTGCCATCTCTTCCAGTAGTTTCTTGAAACATGCCATTACACCACAACAAATGTAAAGGTTATTACCACTCTGACCTTTATTACTTGTTATAGTTTGGTTTCCATTGCTGTGATAAATGCTATGACCAAAAAAGATGGAGGAAGAATTTGTTCTTTTGTTGCATGGTCCATTATTATCAAGGGAAAACAAAGCAGGAACTCAAGGCAGAAACCTGGAGCCAGGAACTGAGGAAGAGACCAGGAATGAATGCTGCTTAATGATCTGCTTTCCCGAACTTGCTCAGCTACCTTTCTTGTTCAGCCCAGGCCTACGTGCTCAGGGATGGAACAGTAGGCTGGGCTCTCTTACATCAATGAGCAATCAATAAAAATTCCCCGAGACAAGCCCATAGACTTATCTGATGGAGCCAGTTCCTCAACTCAGGTTCCCAATTCCACTTATGTCAAGGTGACAGCTCAAGCTAGCAATAAAACTTCTCTAAACTTATTTGTTCCAATTTTATACAATGAAAGTGGATTTATAAATCATATACTTTTGTAGAAAACATCATTTGTTCTGCAGCTTTATCCATTCACTATCTGTGGGATTTAACTCACAAAATTATGCATCAGAGTGCTTTGTTCAATGTGATTGCTATTTAGTGATTTTTTTTGTGAAGAAGTTGTCATATATCCACTATATTAATTTGATTCTATGTGGTGCTATTACAAAAATACTATTAATACCATTTACATATGTGTATAGGGCATATATTATATACTTCTATTAATAGTATATTACAAGTGGGAAGTTGGGTCATCTCTGATACATATTGTCAAGAAATGTCTTTGTAAAGATAATAACAATACATACCTTTATCAACAGTATGTAACTCCATTTTACATAGGGAAGAATTGATATGATCTGTATCTAAAATTTTGAGAGTTCAAATATGTGAATGTAAAATTTCATTATAATTTTGTCATTTCATGGTAGGTTATGTTGTCATATGCTATCAGCCATTTAGATTTCTCTACAGTTTATATTTTGATGAAATTGCCAATAATTTTATTAACTTGAAACATTTTGTTATGATCACCTATGTGACAGAATTTGATTTACTGGTGTACTGTGGTTTTAGTTGTATTTTCATAAATGAAACTGACATGTAACTTTACATCTTCACAAAATCCTTCTCAGTTATGTAATCTTCATGAAATGACTTGAGAACTTTCACTTTTTTCTGTTCTGTAATGTTTTGTGTCTGAAGAAAGCATCTACATGTGAAGATTTTGTAAAAATGTTTTGAATATGCATTAAAATTACATATTGTGCTAATTACTATTTAGAATTTATAAATATTTTGTCATATTGATAAATTGCATTAAATTCATATTTTACTCCATATGAAAAATTTCTAGTTTATTTCCACAATTACATTTCTACTATGTTATTATAAATAATTTTTATAACATCTATTAATTTTTCAAAAAGCTTTTGATGGTAATACTGATGAGATGTTTTTTGAGGACTGTAATCCCATAACTTTGGAGAACAAGACAGGTAACTGAGAGTTCAAACCCAGTCGAGGCTTTCAAAAATAGAGGCCATTTTTCACCAGATATATTCACCAAAGGACCAATATTCAGATAACAGAGAACTACAAAATATAAATACAGAAACATGCTAATCAAGCAATAGGAAATGAAATGCACACTTTTCAAAAGAAGAAACATAAATGTCTAATGACAATTTTTCAAAGTGTTCAACACCCTTTGTTATAGGAAAATACAAATTTGAACTACTTAATATAAAACTTCATTCTAGTCAGAATGAAAATCAAGAAACAGGACAATAAATACTGGATATGGTTTGCGATGAGAGGAACTAATGTATCTTTCTCTAATATTCTCCCTATAAAATGAGTGCATGAGTTTTCATTTGTATGATTCAATTCTAAAACTCTATTAATAAAATCTAACTTAAAATATAATTTAACAACATCAAGAAACATTTATAGAATAAAGAAATTAATTGGGATAAAAATTTCAGAGATACCTATCCAAAATTTCCCCACCCATCCTTATGAATACTTTGCTATATCAAATGTAAGGGAATTTATTATTGCAACTTAAGTTAAATTGACAAAATTAAACAGGCTATTAGTGCCAGTAAAAGCCATTAATGAAGCTCTTTGTGCTGTAGTTATTATCATACTGATAAAATAATTAGAATTTTCTTTTATTTCCATCCTAATTAAAGTCTGCATTATGCTAGTCCTCTTGTAACATAAGATGTCTAAAACACAGATTAGCAATTTATGATAATAAAGTTCACTTCTTGACATTAATAAATTAAACACTGTTAAATATTATTTTTTCTGAAATAGTGAAATTAGCATTACTGGGATTCTTGTGGATGATAATGGTACATGTGTACAAAACTTTGATTTATGTTAAATTAAAGATAACATGCTTAGAAGATACTCGTTAACTCGATACAGGCTAGAATCATCTTGGAAGAGCGAACATCAGTTGAGGAACTGCCTCTATAAGAGTGGCCTATTGACAGATCTGTCAGGTATTTCTCTAACTTTTGATGATTGATTTTGAAAGGGATAGCCTACTGTGTGTGCTACCATTCCTGAGCAGTTGATCCTGGGTAGTATAAATAATCAGGCTGAACAAGCCATGGAAAGCAAGCCATTTTTTATAGCCTTTACAGGACTTCATGCCTTTAGATACATTCCTTGAGTTTCTATGCTGACTTTCCTTCATGATGGACTGTAAACTTTAACATAGATGAATCCACTGTCTCCAAGCTGCCTTGCGTCATAGTGTTTAACACAGCAATAGAAAGCAACTTAGGACACAGATGTTCTAGAAAATGAAACTTTCCATCTCTGGCAGGTGTTTGTCCTATGCAAGGTATGCAAGCTATACGCTAAGCATTATTGTCCTTTATATGAGCAAGCTATTACTGTGTAGTTCACCCTTGCCTCTAACCTTCAGACTACACTAAAATAACTTGAAAGTAGAATTGAGTGTTTTCCCCTAAACATTTTAGACATTCAGATTCTCTCTGATGTAATTTCTCACTTGGAAAAAAAACAAAAGCTTTTCCCACCATAAAACTATTCTTGATATCTATAATAAAAAGACTGAAATAGCAAGGTCTAAGGTGAGTTATAGAACATCGAGCTAAATAGAATTATATTTCAATAGATGTAGTAAGTTGAAATTATATGTGTGCATGTGAGTGTCTGAACCTTAGTGTTTAACAGTTATAATCTGCTTTGCATTGTTGTACCTTATAAGACATTTATCAAATGGAATTTTCAAAATAAGGGATTTATCTTTTTAACTTCTTTTATTCAATATTTTATTTATTTACATTTCAGATGTTATCCCCTTTCGCCATCACCCCCAAATAATCCCCTATCCCATTCCTTCTCCTCATTTTTTTGATTTTTATACTGTTTAAATTACATGCAAGTATTAATGTCAGTTCTAGGTTGAGTAACTAGCAATACAATAGTTGCAAATAGTCAAGGAACAAGCAAGACAATAAACCCAGATAGTCAAAGAACATGCACAACAATAAACAGAGTCCCGTGTTCACTCCTATGATCACTATTTCTAAGGACTTATCAGTATGACCTAAATATCTGAACCTACTTCCCTGTCCTAGCCCAAAGTCATTTTCATGCCTGAACCCTACTTCTTTGTTCTAGCCTAAGATTTAGATTCCTGCCTGAAATTTCTTCTTTGTTCTAGCCTAGGATTTATATTTCTACCTGAAATTACTTTTTAAGGAAAGTTTACAGTTTGGAAGTTTAAACCATTCCGTTGTCTTTAATATGAAGAACAAAACTATTGTCAGTGAAATCTAAAGTATGTTGAACTAAACTTGGTCTTAGATGATTATGAAATGAATCTGAATCCAAGGAATAAGTGATTCTAAACAAACAGAAAAAAAGGATTTCTTATATGCCTCCTCATTCCAAACCATGAGAATTTTATGATTACTCTACAGCATTCTGTGTATGAGTACTCTACAGTATTGAGCAATGAGGTATTGGCAGCTGAATGGAGGAACTGAAATGGCATGAGGAAATGCTTGCTTAGGCATAAGTCTACCCACTTGTCATTGTAGGACTCTGAAATTTTCTTATTGTCTAAAGCTTAGTTCTAATTGGTGATAGATAATAAAGAAACAGTTACATTCACTGTGTTACTGCTTTGGCATCTTTAAATTGTTGTTTTAAAACATGTGAACATCTGGTAGTTTTTTTTTTAAGTGCATCTTATTAATGTCTGTTGAGACCATAATGAACATATGCCAGTTAATTATTTTTTTTGTTAAATTATTATCAATGGTTTGAGGATGCAAAAACATGTAAAGAATATTTTTTCTCATAAAAACTGTAACATATTAAGACTGCACAATTTCCATGCATGGAACTAAAATTGTCCTTGAGCATTCAGCTTTTTAAAACTTCGAGCAATTATTTGAAGCTAACGAGCAGAAAGCATCTTAAAAGACGCCATTGCTGCCAGTTATAAGTACATGTATAATTATACTCTTCTTAGTCTCTTAATATAAATTCAACTAAAATATAACCACATTGCTTCCCTTCCTTTTCTCCTTCTAACCTTAATGCAGAGAGGCTATATATGATAAATCCATAGGCAACATTATCTTAAAAGAAGAAAAATCTCCCAGAAATTCCATTAAGAGGAAGACACAAATGCAAAAATAAGAAGCAAAATTATTTGCAGATGATATGCTATTATACATAAGAGATTCCAAATAATCCCAGCATAAAACTGGAAATATGTGAATTTTAACAAAATGGCAGTGTACAAGATCAAAAATTGCAAGAATGAGTAGCATTTTCCTACACCAGAAGGCATGCTGAGAAAAAGATCATAAGTACACGTTAATTCACAATAGCCTCAAAGACAATAAAATATCGGAATAAAGCTAACCAAAGAAGAGAAAAAGCTCTAAAATGAAAACTTTAGATTTCTAAAGAAGCAGGTAGAGAAAAATACTAGAAAATAGAAGGAACCCATAGGTAATGGGCTGGTAGAGTTAGTATTCTGAAAAAGAGCATTCTAATCAAAGTAATTTACAGGCCCACTGCCATCCCAGTCGAAAAAGCCACATTATTCACTGCAATAAAACAAATTCATAAAATGTATATGGAATCAGGGAACACGCCAGGGAGGCCAAACAATCCTGAGGGAAAAGAATGATACTGGATAGGATGCTATTCCAGATTTTTGTTGTAAATTATAGATCCATAGTACTAAAAACTGTGTAGGGCTGGCAAAGAAAAAACAACATGGATAACACCAATAAAATAGATATTTCACAAAGACACCAAAAATACATTATTTCTAGGGAAGCATTTACAAAATATGGTGTTGAAAAACTGAATTTCTAAATATAAATGAATGAAGTTAGGCCTGCATGTATATCTCTACATAAATATTAACTCTAGATGGACCGGAGATCTGAATCTGAAATCTGATATACTAAAACTGCTAGAAGTTATCACAGTTAGTATACTGGGTGCGAGTGTATACCCTGGAAAAGCTATAGAACCTCAGAAGCATAAAATAACTACAGATTAGGGTCTTGAGAGGTGAATAGCTGGATGTGGGTGATATGAAGCAGAAAATTGGTAAATGAAATTATACCAGTTGGGCTACAATGTTTCACTCTAGAGCCAGAGTATCTAACAAAACCATCTGTATCTTGCACAGTTGAGAGATTTTGGTGCTACTTCTTGGAATTTGGCATTTGTCACTGGGCCAGGGAAGTAGGTTCAGATAAGAATATTAATAACAGTGACCGTGGGGATTTGTTTACTACTTCGCTGAATTACTACTTTATGTGATCTTTTTGCTTTACTACATTTTTAAATTGTTACCTTGTGTGATCCTTTTGTTTACTACTCTACTTGATTACTATCTTGTGTGATCTCCTTTTTTATTGCTTTGCTTGATTACTTTGTCTTTGATCTAAGAACTGACTATGATTTTTGAATATATCTAGAATGATATAAAAGCAGAATGGAGAGAATAAAGCTGCTTCAGCCTCAGAATGGGCTGGAGTCATGTTAGAAATTTGTCTAACTATTTTTCTTTTTCAATCTTCGCTGCCTCACTTGAGACCCTGTTGACTGACTAAGCTGGCTTGGGCACTGCATAAGAAGCCTCTCTTTAGACTAGTAGTAAGGCCATCTAAAGGAATCATCAAACAGTATAGGCAACTGATGTTGCCCTTGTTTGCCTCTAAGAAGTTGAAGGCAAATCCCTATTTCTGAAGAACTTGTACACTTAGGATTCAGGATTCAGGTGAATGGAATTGGATCTAACCTGAAAGCTTCATTCCTGTATTCCAATTTTCACTGTACCAGAAATTATTATGAAAGTTTCAAATAGAAGGAAGCAAGCAGGAGTCCTATTCATTTGTAATGCTATGAACCATACCAATATCCATTGTGGCAAGATATCTTTAATGGTGCAATAGTGACACTCATATCTTTGCAGTAACCAACAGCTGTCTAATTGGACTTAGGGCCTATTAAATAGGAGAGAAATCATTCCTGGTATTATAGACTATCCAGGGCAAGTGAGGTCAGGTTTCTTAGACGAGTAGCTCCTCCACCTTAAAATATTTTTGAGATAGTAAATCTGGAACTCACTCTTTAAACTGGAGTGACATTTGTCTCCAAGACTTCTGTTTCTAACCCCCAAAGCTGGTATAAGCTTCAGCTTCCAAAACTGCCTTTTTACATAGGTGCTTAAAAGCTGAATTTAGATCCTCATGCCTCTGTGGCAAGCATGTGACTATTTAAACCATATCATCAGCTTCCAGTATCGATACTTTTAAACACTCACCCCTGTTTTCCAGCTATAGCTATGCAACTGTAGGACAGAAAAATACAAAAAAAGAAACCTCCAAAAAATGTTAAAACTTCTTCTACTTGTTCAATTGTTCAACTTACAAGGCCATGAATAAAGATCCTATAAGCATGGTGATGTGTTTCCTTTCAAAAACTGATTTGCTTTTAAAATAATAAATGTGAGATCAAAATAAAAGATATAGTTTGTTTTATTTTTATTTCTTTGTAACTGTTTTTTTAAACTTTTTGGAAACAATATATTTTGACCATATTCTTCCCATCCTCCACAGCCTACCAAATACTTGCAACCCACATAATTCCTCTCTCTCTCTCTCTCTCTCTCTCTCTCTCTCTCTCTCTCTCTCTCTCTCTCTCTCTCTCTCTCTCTCTTTCTCTCTGTCTCTCTTTCTCCTTCCCCTCTCCCTCCCTCCCATCCTCTCTTCCTCCTCCCTTCTTCTCTCCTCTCAATAAACATCAAATTAAAAAAGAAACAAAAGGATAAAAAACACCAAAATAAAAGAATGTTAAACTAAACAAAAATTACAATCTGTTCTGTGATATTCAAGTACTCCCGAGCATGAGAGCCTTCCTGGAGTGTGGTTGACATTTTCAGTGTCACCATAAGAGAAATCTAATGTTCCCTCTCTTAATAGGTATGAGTTGCAAATATCTTCTTGGTTAGAGGTGGGACTTTGGAACCTCTGTCTCTTCTGTGCTTGGGTTTTGGTCAGCTTCAATTATGTAGGACTTGTACAGGCTGACACAGTCTCTAAGTTCACCTGTGCGTAAGCCTATTGTGTCAGGAAGATGTTGTTTCTTTGAAGTCTCGCTTGTCTCTGTCTCTTAAAATCTTTCTATCACTTTTTTCTGCCCAGATTCTTTAGCCTTGGAGTGAGGTTGATAAATACAAGCTTTTAGAACTGAGAACTCAAAAGTCTGTGACTTTCTACACGTTGTGCATGTGTGGGTCTCTATTAGTTCCCAACTTAATGCAACAAGAAACTTCCCTGGTAAGGGTTGAGTATTAGTTATTGATCTGTGGGATTAGCAATAAGTCATTACTCTAATTTTAGAATAACTAATTTGTCTTATAACCTGCCTCTCTGGAAGGAATGAACATATTCTGAAGAAATACTGTGTTACCACCTATCTGTGGATATTAGAAGATTGAAAGAATGGACACACACACATACACACACACACACAAACACACACACACACACCAGACTCAAGTTCAGTTTCTAGAACTGAATAAGTAGCTCCAAATCTAACTGATTCCTCTTATGTGTGCCACATACTCACACAAATACATACACATAGACATGGACTTTTGAAGAAGTCTAAAACTAAACTTAAATTAGCTCTCAGAATGTAGCTCTAACTAGCTTTAAGCTTACTACATAGCCTGTGCTATTCTTTAGTGAGATTTTTCAACTGTTTGATTGTATTTTGTGTATGAGATAAGTAAAAACAATATTTTCAATAAAGCTGAGCTTTTTTTGTTTTACCCCAAGCTTACAAAGTATGTTCACGAATAGGCTTTGATATAAATTATGACTATTTTTTCCACTGGACAGTACTGACAACAACTTTATATGCTTCGGGTCTAGGCTACAGAAATTAGGTTCTCCAGCTGCTGCCCAGACGACTTCCAGACACGCAAGTGAAGCTCCACTAACCTTTCCATTTAACTAACATAACAGTTCAGTGTAGATATGTGAAAAAGACCAGGTAAACATAATGCATAAGGACAAAAAGTAGTCAGTCATTTACATTGTAAAGAAAGATTTTCAATTTAACGATAAGTACTTAGAGCATTAATTATACATACACTAACTATAATTTATCACATGTTAGTGTGCTTTTTATTCAGCCTATTAATATCAAAGGTTTTTTTTTTTTGCTAATTTAAACTCACAGCTGGCTTTATTATATAAAATTCATTTCATGACTCTGAAAGAGACATGGTGATGAGATTAAAAAGACAATTATATATATATATATATATATATATATATATATATATATATGGAGAGAGAGAGAGAGAGACTCAGTGTCTATATAATAAGGAAGTATAGAGTATAGATAGAATTAAAATTTTTAGGCTGGAAAGTTTCTAAGTAGAGCATCCATGGCAACAACCTGGTAAATTTCCACTGTAAAAGGAACAACTTGAACTGACTGTTTTCCAGGAGACAGAATAACATCTCCAAATCCTTCAAGGCAAAATAGAACTTCTTAATTATCTTTTTATGAGTTTAAATGTCAAGTAGATGTGCATAGAGTTGATACTGTACTCTTTTGTGAGTATTAGATTGAAAGTATAATTAAAAGGTATGTGTTGCTTCTCATTGACCATAGTCATCAATGGATAACATGGATAAGTAAATTAAAATCTTTACCAAAATTTACAAATGATTCTTTATTGGCTGTTAAATTATATGTGTGCATAATTTTATCATCAGTGAGTGATATTTTATCATGTTCTATAAATGTCATTTATTATTGCTATTTGGGTATGTATGTTTAAGTATATATGAAGGTTAGTAAAATCAAGGCTTTTTATAATAAGTTTATCTAGAAAATTATTTACAGAAATTTGTGGTAGGGCTCCTATATATCCATATGAGAGGTTCCTGCTTTGAACACCAAAACCTCATGTGAATTTTTTAAAATTGTTTTTAACAAGTCTATTATTGAAATTTTTCATCTATATAATAACTGCTTCCATCCTGACCAACATACAGAATATTTTGTCATGACATTGTTACTTATCAATGCTAAATCATATACAGATTATATTATTTAATTTTCTGCTTCTCTGATAAATGCTCTGACCAAGGCAACTTACAAAAAGACAGGTTTATTGAGCTTTCAATTCCAGAGGGTTAAGATTCCATCCCAGTGAGGAACAGCCACTGGAAGCCAGTGGCAGCCAGAACAGGAAGTTGAGTTCTCACATTTTCAACAACAAATACAAAGCAATGAAAGTGGACTGAAACTAGCTCAAGGCCTTTAACCTCACAGCATACTTTCAATGTTATACCACCTCTACTAGTGTCACTCCTCTTAAACTTTGCTAATAGCATCAGCAACTGGAGACCAAGTGTTCAAATATCTGAGCTTCTGGAAGACATTCTATTTCAAGTCACTACATAGATAGTCAATTAAAACTAACAGCTTTTACTTTGTGGTGATAGAGTTTTCACCTAGAACATATATCAGAAAATGAGAAGATTCAAGTGAAATTATTGACAATCTTTATATATTATTTTTTATCAATAAACATATGTTTAGTCGCTACTACGTGCAAGGAAATCCTTGAGCGTCAGATTTACAAGTGCAAAATGAAATCATAAAGAGCTCTCTGAGATTAGAACTTTCTAAATTACATTTTTTTCAATTCAAGCACAATAAGAAACAATACACTGAGAACAGTGAGAGCCCTTTCTTTTTGATTCCTTAAGCCCTGATCCCTAAAACAATAGAGTACGACTAGGGACCCCACAAACTAGATCTACATCACTTGGGACATACGTGTGAACTCAACTCACTGGGCCATACAGGCTAATGAGCCTATACACATACATACACACACATTTCCTAGCTTTTGTTCAGTTCTATACTTTGGAATGTTTCTATAGGAACTATGGAAACTGACTAAAAGGACTCTTGTTGCTAATACTGTAAGTAAATTATTTTCTTTATATATTTTAAGCTATTTTTCTTGTTTCTGCAATGTTAGAATCAGAAACAGAACGGCAGTGCTTTTACTGCTTAAATCTATCCTCTTAATTCTTGCATGTGATGATTTTATGTTCCCATAACTTGAAAAAATCTGCATACTCTGGAATTAAGACTTTAAATATTATATCAAATTGGGTGTTAGAAGAATACAGAGTATCACAGCTGGGAGATTGTAATGTAAAATTTCATTTACTTTAAAAAATTGTCTATCAAGAAAATTAAACTCGTATAATTAGGGTATATTTTGAGATCAAAATCTTGCTACATCTATAAGACATACAGTAGGATAATTAGTCTCAGTTTTAAAGTAAAAGCTTGCAAATTCTATAAAATATATAAAATAGATTTTTATACTGAATGTGTAAACTGCTTTTGGTAGGCTGTTCATTTTCATAATATTCATTCTACAAATCCATGAGCACAGGATGCCTTTCCATTTACTAGTATCTTCTTTTTTTTTCAGAAATTTTAATTTTTCATTTTAAAGGTCATTTCACTTCTTTGGTAGATATTTATTTATTTCTATTGAGGTCATTATGGATGAGAGTATTTGTAAGATCTTTATCCTCTGTATGCTTGTTATTGGTAGATAGAAAGATTAATTTTTGAGCTGTTTTTGTACCATGCCATGTTGCTGGAAGTATTCATTCTTTCTGGAGTTAGTTTGTTGTAGTCTTGTTTGTCTAATTTTGGATTGGTTGCCTTGGTTTTTGGGACACATCCAAACAGCAGCAGCAGCACACTTCAATTATTTTCATTCACTAGCTTCCCGAAACCCCTTTGGCAGCTGTTATTCTCAGGTGTTAGGTTTCTGTCTGTTTAGGTACATGGATATAGTTTTACCCTGTTTGTGGATCTCTAGCTCTCTTGAAGGCATTTAATGAACTCTCTTGATCTCTGTAACTGCAGTAAAGTTATTCTTATCCACAATTGAATTCCTAATATCTATACCATTATGGATATTTCTTATAAAGACATACATTTTGGAGAGCTTAAAACTAAAGAATAATATGTATAGAAACTATGTAACTACCTTCTCTGGATCAAGCAGTGAATATTACACCAGATTTACAGTTTTTAGAAGTTTCTTACTCATATAAATTCAGAACTGTAATGATTTACAGTCAGATTGTTGTTCATTAGCTCTTGATTTTTTCAGTATCATTTCATGAGCTCTTTTTCACAGTTGCCTATTTTCCTGTGGATTCTGATAGTCTCTAAATATGTCAAATTTCTACATTATGAAAACCTTCAGAAAATAGAAAAATTCCCTAAAATTTGGATATATGATTTCATATATTTTATATTTCTTATATTTGGTCATGAGTTAGCCTTTAACAGTGAAACCACCTCTTAAGTCTGATAAAAGATTTATTTCTTTATGAATATGCCTAACACATAGTAGGTGTATACACACATGTAGTATTCATATATATGAATGTACTTTGTTTCATTGAAACATCATTTCTATTTCTATATACTTTATAAAAAGTCACAATTCACTGAGGAAAAACTAACCTTTTGCTAATCTTACAAATCTATGTTTATAATTCTTCTTTGAAAAATCATTATTTGACTCACCTGAACTATTAAATTTTAGAACATAAAATGGAAAAAATCAATTTATTGAAGGCCCAATTTGATTTTCACCAGTGACTAGGTCAAGTGGAATTCTCATGAAGCACTTGCTTAAATAAAGCCTTAAAAGATTTTCTTAAGATAGATAATTTTTCTTGGTAGGACTCATATAATAGGTTTATCTTATCAAGCTTAATGGAAATTGAAAATGTCATTTCAAAAGCAGAAATTCATTATATTGAATTGTTAACCCCTGTTATTATAACTAAAATGATTTTATATTCTAGTGCCTTAGTTGAAATTTCATGCAAGAAAATGTGATTATCTGTCAATGCAGATTTTATGTAGCTATTTGAATATCTACCTTTAATTTATACTTCAACAGTCCATTAAAACACAAGTACCTTCTTTGAATTGGACTAATTTTCTTATAGAAAATATTCCCCCACTCTATTCTGAGCTATATATTATTGCAGAGTATAGCTTTTATTTTTTTTCAGTGTATGTAAGTGATATTAAAAGATGTCGTAGCCAGGTATAGTGAAACAAAGCTGCGCCTTATCACTCAGTAGATGGAGGCAGGAGTATCAAAATTTCAAGGTCACTCCTAGACAAGATTCAAGGTCAATGAAACCATGGTTGTAAGAGATGTCTCAAAACAACAATAATTACAACAAAACCAATATCATGAAGCAATAAAATAGACACCATATTTTAACTGTTATTTAATATATTGTGAATTTATAGTAACCTTCGATCTCTGCAGTGCTACCTATATTAACCCTGCGCCAACCTCTGTAGTCAACTATATTTCATTTATACAGTACTGAAATAGAAATAATCTTGCTATCAGTTCACTAGTAAACCTAAAGTAAAGATGAATCCACAACCATTGATGATCATACTATGGATATTTTATGGATTAAAATGGAAAGATTATATCCATTTTCTATCAAAAATATTAGCTGCTTGATAACTATGTAATATATTCTGAAGTTCACAATAAAAAATTTTGTGTTTTGCATGCTTCAAATTGTGTTAATGTAAATAAAACCTCACTTTACTATTTGTAATATTATATTTTATGTTTGAAGTTTGCCTGAAAGCCTATCTTAAGTGAGTGGACATATACAGTGATGATGACAACCAGAGGTAGAATCTGATACAGTAGGTCTGATACGGCTGAAACTACAAAGCAGCCGTACCAAGAGTGCTTGCTGAAGGTCAGGATGCCGGGAAAGAGTTTGGGTTCCAGTTCCTTTGTTAAGTTTTCTCCTTAATGAGCACCTACACCTTCACCTGGATGCAACATCTAACTGAAAAGAAGAGGAAACAGCTAGAGACCTGCAGATGGCTCTGCTGAACTCATCAGCTCATCTCTCTCCCCAGACCTCACCCATTTTCTCATAAATCCTTTAAATTCCACCAGATCAGGAACAGCTCTATAGGAGCTTTTCTTTCTCACAGCTTCTCTTTCCCTCTCTCTGTCTCTGTCTCTGTTTCTGTCTCTCATCTCGCCTCTCTTGCTTTCCCTCCTTGAGGTCCCATCTTTGAATCTATAATAATTTTCTGTCTAAAACTCACACTACCATCTATGAATTTCTTTCTGTAAATCTGAGATAAAAGAGTGTGAAAGCCACTGATTTGGATGATTGTGGTGGCCTTCTAGTTCTCAGGGATCTTAGACACATAAGTCAAATTCATCCTGAAGCAAAAAGGCTCCATTGGTCTCAGCCTAAATATCTTCACAAGAGTAATAGTACAAATTGATGACTATGATAATTGACTTAATTTTGACAATCATATTTTACATTTAAGTAACCAAATCATCATATTGTATCATTCATAAATACAGGACTTTTGTCAAGTATACCTCATTAATGATAGAAGTAAAATTTCAATATTATTTAACCTTTTAGTAACTTTGATTTACTTTGCAGTAGAAAGATGTCAACTGCTCTTAAGATATATTGTATTGGAGAAAATAAACATTTCTGAAATGTTTCAACTCAGAACTATCTTCAATATTTTCCATTTGGACTTCAAAACTGAACCTATAGGAGGATACAATATAAATTAATAAAGCAGAGGATGACATACGGACATTGTTGTAAGAACTTGGTCCCTTAGTTTTAAAAAGTAATAAAAATGCTTGTATAGTTTTAATATAAGCACTTAATTGAAACATAAACATATGTATTATAAGAAATATACAAAGCAGTTTTAATAAGATGAATAATTTAACATTTTGCTGTTATCAAGGAGTTATACTGGGTTGTTGGTGTAAGTTGCAATTATTTTCTTAGCAACATATTAGGGAAATGAGCCTAGCATTAATGTTCTAGAAAAAATCATGTACTTTATTAAATAAAAAGAAAGATGAAAGCAAAAACTACATTGGTAATCTATATATACATAATATTCTTAAATATTTCACATTAAGATAACACAAAAAAGTGCAATTTAGTTCACTGTGGGCTAGCATCATGTATAGGAAGTTGGAAACTCTTATATACCAGATGTCAAACTGTGTTTCATTCATCATTTTTATCTAAATATAACTACAATTGCTTACATCTCCTTTTGTATTTATAGATACTTACATAACTCATAGATATTTTATCAAAGCAAAAAGAACAAATTTTTTGTTCTGAGTTTACAAGGATGCATTATGCACACATGTAAAATAATTTCAATGTATATGAAAGTCCTGGAAAATTATGTTTGCATCTGAAACAGAAGATAATATATTTTTTCTTTAAAAAAAAATTCTATTTTCCAAAAAACCTGTATGAATAATATCAAAGCAATCTCTAGATTCAAGTCAACAGGATTTAATTTGTTTATCTACTTTTGCAGACACTGACACATATTCTCTTTCATAGAAACAGTATTCAACAGTTTTGACATAAATATCAACACTTCCCTACATATATAAATATATATTTATTTTTCTGGGCTCATTTTGTAATATTGGAGGCTGAATGAGGGCCTTGAGCATGTTAAGCAAGTCCTTCTCCACTGAACTATATTCCCAAACCTGTCAGACTTCCTTTTATAAATGTGGTTTTTAAAGTTGAAATTGTTTATATATTTCATCATAGTCTTTCTAAGATCCTATCCACCTTACACATCATCAAACTTCATGTTTTCTTTTCTAAAAAAAAAAACAAAATTAACCTCTCAAAACAATAATCAAAACAACCAAATGTAAATAACAATAGCACCCAAAAAAAATGGAGTTTGGTTGTGTTGGCCAAGGACCCCTGCAGATTAGGTCTGTCCTGAAGTGTGGTGGATATTTTCATTATTACTCCATTAGGGAAAACAGATTTTATCTTTTTCAATAGGTCTCAAAAGATTCCTGCTTAGGAATGTGACTTTGAGTTCACTTTCCCTTTTTCATACTGGGATTTGGTCTGATTTAAACTTGTATAGCACTAGTGTGTACTTCTACAGTCTTTGTCATTATTTTGTCTGAAAAGCCCTGTTTTCTTAGAGTCATGTACTACCTCTAGGTATTACAATCTTTCTGCATCCTCTCCTGCACAGATACTCGAGCCTTAAAAGGAAAGGTTGATAAACACAACCTATATAGACATTTGATAAACACAACCCAAAGTCTCTGATTCTCTGCACCATGTTCAGTTGTGATATTGTATTGGTTACAATTTATTTCAAGAAGAAGCTTCTCTGATAAGGGTTGAATTATACTCTCATATATGAGTGTACCTATATGTTATTTAGGAGTCATTTCATTGATATATTACTTTCAGTGAATAATGTTAGTAGGTTTCCTCTTGTTTATGACCTATCTAATTTGAGGTTATTTGCCGCATGAGTTCTGTTATAGAATGGAATTTAAGTTCAATTGAATGGTGACAGAGTACTCCCATTACGTTTGTCTCACCCCTATACCATTTACCTTGTAGGAAAGTCACTGTGATACCTCAAAGAATCTGTAGCTTAATATTACTAGTTTCTTCTAGTACTGTGCACAGTGTGTCTTTCAGCACTAAATCTTACTAAGTACAGACAAAGCTTCTTGTTGAGCACTAGTATTTTCTCATGCTTGATGAGTAATGTCTTCTCCAATAAGGCCTTGCTATCAGGTTACAGATGGTAACCAATATCCTTTGAGATAGTCTGTGGTGTTTAGAGATATCTATGAGACTCATTTGACTAGCAATTTAAAAAAATATATTTTGAGCAATGAAGGTGTTATTTGTTGGCCTCGGGTTTCTATTTGGGGCATTATTTCCCCAATTATATTTTGAAACAAGGTCTTATTAAGTTGCCCTGCATGGCCTTGCACTGAATGTTATGAATGTTCTCCATTGGGCATAACATTGCCCTCATAGTCAATCTGCGAGTATGTTAATGTGAACTAAATAGGATTAGAGCCTTTAATTTCCCTAACAAAATGGAATAGGACTTAAGAAGACCTTATCTTCTCTAAGGACTTGTACTGGTTAAGAGTGAGGAAGACAATGTCTCTGTGTTTCTATATTGTGGAATGACCCTAGGAATATTGGCATTAACTATACAGAGGCAGATGCTCACAGCTAATCATTGAACTGATTGATCATGGGGCTCCCAATGGAGAAGTTAGAGAGAAGACTGAAGGAGCTAAAGAGGTTTGTAGCCCCATTGGGAGAGCAACAACACCAACCAACCAGAGCTCCCAGAGTCTAAACCACCAGCCTGCGAACACAAAGGAAGGGACCTAGGGCTCTACCTGTATATGTAGGGGAGGATGACCTTGTTGGTCATAAGTGGGAGAGGAAGTCCTTGGTCCCCTGAAGGCTGGATGCCCCAGTGTGGGGGAATTCGAGGGCAGGAAGGCAGGAGTGGGTGGGTGAGTAAGGGAACATGCTCATAGAAGCAGGATGAGGAAGGATAGGATAGGGGGTTTCTTGGTAGGAGGAAATGGGGAAAGGGGATAACATCTGAAATGTAAACAAAATATCCAATAAAAATTAATCAAAAAAAGAAAGTCAAATAGAATTCTGCACTAAAACTATATAACCCTGATATTCTTCTTTTGGTTGGGAGAATTTAATTACTGCTTCTCTTTCACTAGGGGTTATCCTGTTTAAATAGCTTATATAATCCTGATTTAACTTTGAAAGTGATATGTATCAAGAAAATCATACATTTCTTTTAAATTTTGCAATTTGATGAACCACAGATTTTTAAAGTATGATCTTGTGACTCTCCATATTTTTTTCATGTCTGCTGTTATGCCCCTTGTTTATTTCTAATTTTGGTAATTTAGATAGTCTTTGTACATATTTTAGTTAGTTTAGATAAGAGTTTGTCTATCTTATTAATTTTCTCAAAGAACTAACTCTTTGTTTCATTATTTGTTATATTTTTCTACATAATTGATTTCATCCTTGAGTTTCCTTCACATCATTTACTACCTTTAAGAGTGATTTCTTCCTTTTATTCTAGATCTTGTAGGTATTCTGTTAACTACTGGTATATGATGTCTCCATTTTTGGATGAAGGCATATAGTGCTATGAACTTGCCTCTTAAAATTATCTTCAATGTATCCCATAAGTGTGGATACATGGTGTATATGGTATGTATTTCTTTATATGTGGTATTAGCTGTTAAGTCAATAACTGAACTATAATCCATAGAACCACAGAGGTGGGGTATAGAGTTGGGGGAGAGCAGATAGGTATTATCCAGGAAAGAGAAGTAGAATAGATATGGATGAACTGGAGGCAATGGGAGGATCTATTGAGGAGGAATATATATATATATATGTGTGTGTGTGTGTGTGTGTGTGTGTGTGTGTGTGTATGTGTGTGTGTGTGTGTGTATCCATATATTATGGACTAGATTACAAGTTTTCTCCACAAACTGATGGCAAGGTTCCATTGCTAAATATAACATGTACATGACTCATTGAACATGAAGAAGTCAAGCTGGCGCCCATATAACCCTTAAACCCTATGTGCTAGTTTGATGCAGGAACTACTCTGCATACTAGCGAAGGAAAAATGTACACCCCAACAGGGCCATAATACCTTTGATCTCTGAGCTATGCAATGACAGCATATCTGGTAGGAATGAGCGAACAATATCTGATTTGATTGAAGATCTGCTCCACAAAATACAACTCATACACAATAGTTCTTGGGTGACCAAGAACCTGGACTAAATAACCCAGGAGCCTAGGCTAAAATATTACTATTCTAAAAAGCATGAACAAAGAAGTACCAAAAAAATGTTTCCTAAAGACATTCTGCTATACTCATAGATCCTTGGTCAGCCTTTATAGGGAAATGCCTTCCTGCAACAGACATGAACAAATACAGAAGCCCATGGCCAGACATTGTTCAGAGAGTGAGACACCTTAAAACACTCAATCCTAAATGTTATGTTCATTAATCCCTCCCCTTAGGGCTTAGGAAATCAACTGAAGAAGAGGCAGAAACATGCAAAAGGCAGAAGGTATGGAAGACAAAAAGAAAAAAATGTCCTTTAACTCAAAATGTTCAACACACTTTTAAAATGCACTTATATATTGGCTTACACTGTAAAAATATCTTATCTCAAATAATGATTCTCAGCCAAAAATTCTCCTGAGATTTACCTTTCTACACATCCCTACAGGGTACTGTCCACCTTCAATCTGAGCTCTTATTTCAAGAACATTTTTTTATAGCAAACATCCCTTGAAAAACAGTCTTTTTTATTCTACTGTAAAGATCAGTTTGGTTTACTGTTTGATGAGATAAAAGTAATGTCTTGCTCTCACTCCCTGGAGCAAATGTCAGGTGAACTTAACTTGAGGTCAGTCTGAAAACTTTGAGTTGTCTTTCTGTAATAAAAATGGTGAATGTGTAGGAGATCAAGAATCTTCCCATTTTGTGCCCAGTAGAATTAGCAGAGCAGGGACTTTGCACAAGGGCTGATACTCCACCTAGTATTGATGAGATTAATAGAGACATTTTCTTGCATCTTCTTCTAAAATCCCAGAGACTGAATAAGGCTAACTTGAAATATATTAATGATTGCAGTAAAAGATATCAAATCCCCAATAAAATATTAGAAAATCAAAATCACTGACAATGACTTCAAAAACATGTAAGAATCAATAAATCTGAAGAATTCCATGTTATAAAATCCTTAAAGAATTGTTAACATACACATATAATAACAATCTAGCTGAATTGCACATCAAGAAAACAAGTCCATTTTGATACCTTCAAAAGCACTTAGGGATAAATTAAATTAAAAAGGAGAATCCTTTGTTCACTGTCAACTATAAAAATTGATAAGAAAACTAAAACTGAAAATAAGTGAAACCTTCTTTCTATTTATTGGTCAGAAGAAATTCCATTGTTAAAGTGTCCTTAGTACCAAAATCAATAAGCAGGTATAATGTAGTTCATATAAAAATTCCTCAGAGGGGAAATGTAGATGGGAATGCAAAAAGATGGCTGATGAGTTGGCTCAGTGCTGAAAGGCAAAAAGGATTATCAGGATCTATATTGTAGAAAGAGAGAATTTACTCTGGAAAGTTGATCATGGCATGACATGGGACACATGTGCCATCCACCACACATACATACACATACAAGTAAATAGATAAAATGTAATATGTTTGTTAAGAACTATTAAAAAAAAACCTCTCTGAGTAGGCAAAACATTACTTAGAATGAAGCAAAGTATTATTCATCCACTTTTAAAAGTTAAAAAAGCAGCTGAGTGGTTGTGTTGCATGCCTTTAATCCCAGCACTCAGGAATTAGAGAGCGGTGGATCTCTGAGTACCGGGTCTACAGTGTTATACAGAGTGACTTTTAGGGCAACCTGGGCTACATAGAGAAACCCTGTCTTGAGAAAAACAGCAAAACTCTAATGCCAATATAAACTTAAGAGTCATATAAGTAGAAACATAAATCAATGGAACATAAAAGGTCATTAATAAATCTAAATATATTTGATAAGTTCATATTTTAAAAATTACATCAATAAGACACAGTGGCGAATGATAGTCTTATAGAGCTGCAGTAAACATGTTTGAGAAGTGTTCTGTATTAGGATTAAGCATCCTTCAGGTATAGCTGGATCATGAGGTAGATCAACTTCTATCTTTGGAAGAACCACCACACTGATATACATAGTGGCTATACAAGTTTACACTTTAACTAGCAAAGTTAAAAGGGTGAGTGTTGTCAATTCTACACTCCACATCCTTGCCAGCATGAACTGACTCTCATCATAATGGTCCTAGCCATTTTGACTAAAAAATCTCAAAAATCATTTTGACTTATTTTCTTTTAGACTAAGGATTTGAGGATTTCTCTAAGTGCTTCTTGCCATTAGAGTCTCCTCTTTGGAGAATTCTCCATTTATATCTGTATCCCATTTTCTATTTGGCTTAATTGTTTTCTTTATATCTAGTTCTTGAAGTTTTTTAAAAAATATAATTAGGATGTTAGTACTTTATTTGATGTGTAGTTGATAAAAATCTTCCCATCCTGTAGTTCAAATAATAGTGTCCTTTGCTGTGCAGAGGCTTTTCACAAACTGGAAACTTTTATTGATATGTTTTAGCTGCTGATGTTGCAAGGAATGGTGTGTGGGTGGGGTCCTGTCCCATGGTGTAGAAGCCAAGATGTGCATGTAGAGGTCAGAGGACCTCTATATATGTTTATGATTATGTATATGATATAAAACAACCACCATCATACTATCTGTACAATATCAATGTAAAATCCGATGTAAAACACACACACTCCAGAGCATCACACTGAGTCAAAATATGAGCTTGAACACATGACTTAATAGGTGAAGGTGCATCTCATTAAAACTGAGGGACTGAGTTTAATCCCCAGAAACTACAGGGTAGATGGAGAAAATAGATTCTTATAAGTTGTCCTCCGACTTCCTCGTGCACATTTTGGTATGTACACCATGAAACGGGGGCATATCCACATGCATGTACATGGAAACAAAATAAATAAAAAGGTAATGATTATTAAGGCTAACATAAACTTACTTCAGTTATATGCAATCCAATTATTTCATGTAAATAAGCAGAACGAATGAGAAGTAATTATTTCCATGGATTATCTTATAAATGAAATATGTTTTTCTTAACAACAGAGGAAATAACAAAATGCAAAGGCAATGTATCAACTGAATAAATAATATTTATACATCATATACCTAATAAGGGCTTAATAGTCAAGTCTTATGAACACTAGCAAGTCAGTGGTCAAAACAAAGTGACTAACACACATCTCTCTAAAGCATACATTAAAAAAATAGCTGGATAGATATATGAAAAGGCTTAGGAGAAACAAAAATGAACATGTATCATGTGCTAATTAGATGACATTAGTAGCTTAATTATTCTTCAAAATGGCTCAAGTAAGAAATTTATTTTCTACAATTTCAAACCAGAAAAGTTAAAGCTAATAACTATTAAATAACAAAGATGCTAACAGCTACTGAGATGAGAATCGAATCCTGTTATTTTCTTTAAAATTCATATAGTTGGTTCTCTTCTCCAGCCGAGGAAGATGCCCAAAGGGAAGAAGGCCAATGGGAAGAGGGTGGCCCCTCCCGCAGGCATCAGCAAAAAGCAGAAGGCCAAAACAGTGAAAGAAACCTCTGTTTGAGAAAAGTCCTAAGGTCTTCTAAATTTGACAGACATCCAGCCCAGAGGTCAAGTTGTATTGTCAAAGGGGCATCCTCTCTGAGCAGCTCAAAGTATCTAATGCTATGCCTTGTAGCTACCCAGCTGCTTAAGCTTTCCCACACATACATGCTAGAGAAAAAGCAGGAGAGGAAACAAGGCTGTCGGTTAGTGCTGAGAAAGAGGATCTCCCCTCTAAAAGACCATCTGCTTTTCAAGCAGGGATCAACATAATCACTACCTTTGTGCAGAACAAATGGGCTCAGCTGGTGGTGATTGCCCAGGAGGTAGGCACCTTTGTTAGTCTTCTTGCTTGTCCTGTGTGCAAGATGGTAGTCCCCAACTGCATCACCAAGTGGAAGGTTACCTTGGAACAGGTGGTGCACAGAAAGATGCTCACCCTTCTTATCTTCACACAGGTTAACTTGGAAGAAGAAAAAGATACTTGAGCTAAATTGGTGGACGCTATCAGGACCAATTACAATGATGAATACAATGAGATCTGCTGAACTGGGGAGACAATGTGCTGAGTCCAAATTCTGCGGCTCACACTGCCAAGCTGGAAATCGTAAAGTTCAAAGAACCAACAACTGAACTGGGCTAAATGAACACTACTAAGACTTCTGCATGTAAACATAATTTAAAACTTGCCCTAAAAATGTATACAGTTAACCTAATATCCCTCCTCCATTTTCAGCCGCAACTTTAATGTAATTACTCAGATAATCATCTGACAATCTACTAAGGTAAGTAATTAAAGTGAGAGAAAACCAAATTTATAGGATGCATAAATATAATCCTGATAGGCAAAACAATATTTCTAATAACTGCAATTTAGAAGAATAATGAGAAATATACATGAAAGATTAATACTTTATAGGTGCTAAATGATCCCTGGAAATAATGCAAAACCAAATACTCATGGGAACACATATGGAGACAAAGTGTGGGACTGGAATTGAAGGAGGTGCCATCAGGAGACTGCCCCAACTGGGAATTTATCCCATGTGCCTTCACCATATTTCTATCATAGACACTGTTGTGGATGACAAAAGCGCACGCTGACAGGAGCCTGATATAGTTGTCTCTTTAGAGGTCTGCCAGAGACTGACATATAGAGAGGCAGATGCTCACCGCTGACCATTGAACTGATCATGGGGATCCCAATGGAGAAGTTAGAGAGACTGAAGGAGCTGAAAGGGTTTGCAGCCCCATAGGGAGACCAAAAATACCAACCAACCAAAGCTCCCAGAGTCTAAACCACCAGCCTGGGAGCACATAGGGGGGGACCCAGGGCTTCAGCTGTATATGTAGTGGAGGATGGCCTTTTTAGACATAGACTGGAGAGGAGGTCCTTGGTCCTGTGAAGGCTGGATGCCTTAATGCGGGGGAATTTGAGGGCGGGGAGGTGGGATTGGGTGGGTGGGTAGAGGCACATCCTCATAGAAGCAGGAGGAGAGGGATGGGATAGGGGTTTCTGGGTGGGGGGAAAATGGGGAAAGGGGATAACATCTGAAATGTAAATAAAATAGTCAATTGTTTAAAAAAACAAGAAAGACATAATTGTCTTTGGAAATATTGGTATGTTTTATGTTGTCCTGAATAGCAGGTTTGAACTGGAATCTGGTTCATATACTCAGTGACATTCCATTGGTGATGGTAGGGGTACTGATTTTCTCTTGCCAAGGAAATATTTTTGTGGTTAGATTTTTAAAAAAGTAACTTTTATTTGCTTGTTGTAATTCTCATCTCAGAGGCTTACTGCTAATAAGCTCACCCTTTCTAGTTCTTTCTGAAACCTGGCTCAACTCGGCTGTTGTGGCTCAAACTCTCTGAGATTAATGATTCAATCTAGCTCTCTCCACTTCTCTCTGAATTACTCTGCTCAGCTTCAAACTAAATATGTTCTAATTTTTTGACTCTGTATTCTCTGGCTTCAGCTGCCTCTGCTGACCTGTAGTGAACTGTATGTCCTCGCAAACAAACTCAACTCCACGGCTTACTACACTGACTTCCAATTCAGTCAACTCCAAACTTACTGACAAAGTGAACTCTACTCAATTGAACTGACTGAACTGACTCTTTCATCCTGCAATGCTCTTAAATAGCTTTTCCTCTGAAAGTCGGTCACATCCTTTTTGTGATTCATTCTTTAAAATCTTTCTATGATTCATCATTTTGTCTGTCCCTCAATTAGACTTCATTGTTTAGGATTAAAAGTGTCTACTTAAGGATTCTAGCTAGAGAGATCAAAGGTATATATTAAGTGGTATATGTCTGCATTCCAGTGGGATCACACAGACCTAGAAGGTCTTGGATGTGATCAGAGTAGCCATGTTGGTGGATTAAAATTTCTTTACAGCTTTTGATTTCTATATTTTGATGGAGAGAAAGAAAATAAATTTGGAGGAGGGTAATATTTTGGAGAAGTTAGAGGAGGAGAAACAATATGATAAAATAAAATTGTTAATAAAAATACAAAAATTGTATGCATTATAATTATTAACACCCTAATATCTGCTTATTGAACGAATACTTCAATTTTCTCATTTCTATACATTTAATTTCTTTAGAAGGCAACAAGAGCAACCTCAGAAATCTTAAAAGTATGCTCAATTTTAAGTAATTAAACATTAAGATTATGATATAATTCTATCATTTCCATTTTCCCTTCAAGCCTTCAGATAGAAAAGAAACCATCAAATTATTAAAATGCCTAAATATCTAGAAAGTTCCAGGTATTTTGCACAAAGATTAGGAATAATAAAAGTAAAAAATTATATACACATGTCTATACAGGTTATTTTTTATAGAAGATATGTTTGGAATGTTAAATACAACATATGTGCAGCATGTGTATTAAATATAAAATAAAATTCTTGGTAAAATATAGTATATTTGTGGTAAAATGAGAGGAAGTGTATGGAGAATGGGTAATTAAAGTTTTTAATGAATTTAATTAACACATTGAAGCATAGGTATTGCAAGTAGAGTCGTAACCTATAAACGAGACATCATTATCCTCTTGGGTAGTCATGCTTATTTTATATCTCTGGAGTTTAGGATGCACCAATTAATAGCTCTGTGCTTCCAGAATGAAAATAAGAAGCCATTAAAGAATAAAAACTATAAGCAAATTCATTGCATTTGCATCTTACCAAGTTCATTGATAGTTATAGAATGAACTGCAAAATTCAAATCTGGTTCTCTAAAACTTACTCTGCTGTATAGTGTATTCATTATCAATACTGAAAAGGTAGAGTAAACGATTTGGTGAGCAAAAAAATGATAGTGAAAGGATAAAAGTGAATAGACATTTTACAATATCCACATAAAAGTTAGTACTTAACAAAAATTTCAAGGGTTCTAGTGGTCTATTGGAGGCATGTATATATTAAAAAGAAATAATTTTAAAACATACATGTATGCAAGAACAGTTGTAAAAGTAACTTTTATTTGTGAGATGTAATTGTCATCTCAGAAGCTTACTGCTGAACAAACTCACCCTTTCTATTTCTTTCTAAACTGAGTCTGGCTGGTTGAAAACAGCTGTTTTGGCTCAGATTCCTTTCCATGATAACTGATTCAAACTGGCTTCTCTTGGCTCCTTACTGAATTGCTGTGCTGAACTACAAACTAACTCTGGAAATGTGTTCTAATCTCCTGGCTCATCTCATTCTCTGGTTCATTCTGTCTTCACCTGAAGCCTGTTCCTGTAAAAGTGTGATGGGAAAACTGCCTTTAAACTGAACTCCATTAAACAGTACCTAGCTAAACTCCACTCACTGAATTCCACTGTGTTTCCTGAACTCAGCTAAACTATAATCACTGAACTGCCCTCTCTCAATTAGATATTAGTTTCAGTCATGCCTGTTTCCTTTTATATCTAACCTTACTTTCATAGTTTGGGATAAAAAAAAACAATTTCATTGTTTTCCATTGTGTCTGTGTTCTAGCCAGATCATACTGTAATCCAGGGTATGAATGCATTCTAGCCAGATCACATAGACATAGAAATTTTTGGCTGTAATCCCTTGCCAGAGAATCCACATTATTGAGTTAAAATACCTCTACAATCAGTTCATGAAAAGAAGCTATCAGTTTGAGAATGAGCAATAAGGGATACATGGCAGGGTTTAGTGGGGGAAAAGATTAAAGAGAAATTGCATTATTGGAATCTCAAAAACTACAAAGATTTAAGAATATGAATGAGCATATTTCATAAACTCAAGCTTTTTTAAACCCATAAAAATAGAATAATCTCAATCAAGTCCAGTGAAGTAAGATCAAAATAAATAAAAGAATGTCCACATGTAACAGTAGAAATAAGGAAAAAGGTAAGCATTTTAAGAAAAGCAGATATAGGATGTTGGTAAATAAATAATTAAAATGGTAGACTATTATAAGATGTTTAATAATTAACCTAAATGAAAAAGGATAACAAAGCAAGAAAAGACAACTAAATGAGGAATTGGTACAATGTTCACGTGAATTTTTGCTATAGTACACTGATGGCATTTATATTCTGGAGTAGATTGAAAGTATCTAAGGCAACTGACCACCAAAGAGGTGGAACTGTCATACTGTCACATAGTTTTTTAAAAAGGAAATTGATGAGAATTCAACACCTTATTCAATAATTCAAAGACATGTTTGGTTTATCTTAGCATAGTAAAATATAGATGCAGAAAACAGAGGGGAAATGAGGGATAAAATATATTGAAGTTGCTGATGAATTAGGCATAGCTCTTCTAATAAATAGAAAATTTTAGTATGTATTTTTAAGGTTTTGATATTATCTGGTAGTCTCAACATCAACAAAGACAAAATTTTAATAATAAAAACAAAGGCCCATGGAACTGCCTACCTACCAAATATTTCTTCAAAGCATTAGCTAACATACCTTAGCCTCAAAAATTACTAGGAAAAGAAGGAATACATTAGACAAAAGAGATTGCTTTCTTCACAATATTTCAAATCTCAAACCTTATCATAACTGAACTGGCTAAGAAAGATACAATTTGGTGTTCTAGGTTTTGCTTATTTGTTGGTTTGAGGTGCTTTTTGTTATTGCTATTGTCCAGTTTTGTTTTTGTTGCTGTTTTGTTTTTAATTGAGCCAGTCTCTCTTTCTATGTAGAAAAGGCTGGCCAGCAAATATATATGTATGTAAGCCAGTCTCAGACTTTCAGTGAGCCTCTTGCCCATGCTTACTGAATGCAGAGATTTCAGGTCTTCTTTGCTATTTCTGGGTAATATACTCAGTGCATGTCATAGTAAAACATAAATGGAAACACATACTGTGCTGTTTGGTTGCCAACTCGACACACACTAGAATCATGTTGGAAGAGAGAAACTCAACTGAGAAAATTTCTTTGCCAGATTGGTCTATAGGCAAGTGTGGGGGTCTATTCTTGATTGATGATTGATGATTGATATGACCGTGCTCAACCCACCACGGCCAGCGATATGTGCTCCTCAGTTGCATAAGAATGCAAGCTGAACAAACCACTGGAAGCAAGACAGCAAGCACTATTCTTTCTCTTCTCTGATTCACTTCCTACCTTCACTCTCCTGAGTTCTTTCCTCAGCTTCCTCTGATGATATACTATAATCTAAGTGCCAAAGAAACACTAGCCTCTCCATGTTGTTTTGTTATGGTGTGATATCACAATAAAGAACAAATTGGGAAACACATGAACGGTATGTCTTATATCTCAGTTAGGATAGAGCTATATATCCCTAAGTAAATAGGATGTTTTGTTTCTATGACTGAATTGACATAGCCAATATTTCACAAATTGTCATAGGGGAAACTGTTGTGCAATTCTCAACATACCACTTATTTTATTTGCTCTGTATATTATTTTATTTCAACACCACTTATTTAGATGTCTGTAATTGTGTTGAACAAAAAGCACATAGATAACATAGATAGCATTATAAATATTTCTAGTAAAAGGAGATATAATGTCAAATGATATACTTGTGATATTAGTTCCATAAGTTATACCATCCACATTTACATCCATGAAAATGCAACATGTTATTGAGAAAATAGCCACTTTTGTAGTTTAACAAGAATACATAGTAATGTAAGGAATGAAATATAAAACGTATGCTCCACTAGTTAAATCTCTAACCCCGCTGTTACTAATATTATCATTTCAACAAGATTGTTTCAGTGGCTGCTTCTGGTATAAGTACATGGACAGTGTTTTTCCTAACCTAAGTGTTATTAAGATGCTTCTTTATAGCTTCAGACATTTATATAATCATGATACTTTTACAAATTTGAGTAACAAGAATACACCACTTAATTGAGATTCAGAATCTGTCAAAAAGTACTCAACAACTTTTAACAGCCCAATCTCCAAGCTATGATAGAAATTTTTGACTTTGAAATTTCTGTTTACTTTTGTTCATTTATCCAATCAGTATTAAGTAAAGAAAATTTTGACTAGGATTCAAAATGCTCCATGGTAACAATTTTTACACAGCCAGTGTGTTTATGATGAATGTCCTGTGAGTTTTATATGAAATTTAATATTAAATGAGGTAAACAGTGTCTCTTCCAGCAATTAAAGAAAGCTTATAGCATATGATGCCATGCTAAAGCAAGAAAATCCCAAAAGTAGAATGAAAGAACATCAGTTGTATCATTTAACTTTACTTCTAATAAAAAAGGTTTCATTAGTTAATGAAAGAAATTGCATATACTTAAAATTTAGAAAAAACAGAAACTTTACTAAGATAACATTTATTGTATTACATCAGGTAATGACTATTTTTAAAAATCATTCTTGTGGGAAAACAAAAATGATTGGAGTCTAATAAATTGTGTTTGAAAATGCACATTCATGTGCTCAAATTTAGACAAACCAGCAGAAAGTCATTTTAGAATTAGGTGAAGTAAGCCAGAGATGAGATATTTTTGTAGGAATCCTTAAATTACATAGTTATATTATTAAAAATCAACACGAAGAAGACTTGGCAATCCTTACTCTCTGGCAGCAGATAATATCCAAGGACTGAGTGATTATGAATTCCCTAAGTTCTTAGTATGATATTTTAGTAATGCATTTCTTTATATGGTCTCATATTAATTTCTCTTGTATTGTCAGTTTTAATAAGAGTTCTGAGAAAATAGGAAAGCTCATTCGGAAATAATTTCATGACACTGTTAGATAAGGAAGATATTCTCAAAAAAGAAAGAAAATATGAAGAAGACAGTAGTGAAAGTAATTATAATTGACCATTTTGCCTAAGGGAAGTGGGATTTTTTTGAGTATTTTTTTCCTAAAGGTGTTGCTTTGCAGCCTTTGCATTGGATGATGCCTACTTTTAGCAATATTCATATGCTGTGAGTACATATTTGATATTATATTGTAAATAAGTTCAAAAATACAATAGAAAAACATTTTAATAGTTGATTTCTTTCATTATCTTTATAAATTTTGCAGTTTTTTTCCTTATGTAATATTTATTTGGTTCTGTGTATTTGGAATTTTAAAATTGTCTGTTATGTGACAGGTATTATGACAAATGCTCAGGATATGACATGCAAACAGTAGACTTCTTGACTTGTAGAAATTCACAAGTAATATATAGTTGTATATATATATATGTCTGTGTATGTGTCTCTGTGTGTGTAAATTCAAATTAAACTTATTTGCATAAGTTTGTATAAATATCACCAGCATGACACTTACTACAATTACAGTAAATCTTTAATCTTCATCAATGATCATATTTAATGTAAGGGGACACTTGACTGCAAGTACATCTGCGTATCACAATGAGACTTGAATTGCTGAGGCTTAAGTACACTGTGAAAATGGCCCCATGTAAGTAAGATAAAGGACAGGTATGAACATACCTTCCCATTGGCAAGAACTTGCCTTTATTCTATAAATCAAGAAACAATTTAAAATGTTGAAATATTCATTCCTCAGTAATTCAATGCATAAATGTATACAATAGGCACTCGTTGTACATTCAATACATACATCACATGAAAGTGTCCATAATACATTACAATTCCAAAGAAAGGAATTTTAGTGAATAGTGTTTCATATATTTACCAGGTGTCATATTAGGGAGAAAGTTTGAATACAATTAATACAGAGGAAGAGAAAAATAGTAGTATTTAGTACTTTTAGAAGTGAATGACAAGGCAGAGGTTTGAAATTTTCCATAACCTAATAATGCTCTGTATGGTTCTGAAATGAATTCAATATTGAAATTTATTGAGTATTTAGTGTTTGCCATCATCTGGGAGATAGTCATAATTGTGTTAGACTCTTATACTGTAGGCTCAATTTTTGTCTACTCAATCATAAATTAGAAAATTTTCAACTGACATATAAACATCTTTGTCTTTTAACTATTAATAGTACATAATAGCTCTGGGCTATTATTTGTTGAATCCAATTAAAGATTTTGTAACATGAGCTATCCAAACACATATAATTTCTCTTTGAAAAGAACTAAGGTTTTCTTCTAAAGTTTTCCTCACAAAGCATAGGTGGTTTAGGCATTCTCATTGGTTATAGTTTGATAATTTTTTTTAGCAAAAGTAAGAAGTAATAGTAATGAAGTATCTGCAGAACAAAATTGCATAAGCAAAACCTAATTTAATAAGACAAAAATGAATTAAACTGTAAGTTCATGAATATTTAAAGCTTCTGGAACTTGAAGGGTTAATGACTTAATACTATTACCATTGTATACAGCAACTTGCAATGCTGTCATTATTTTTTTCTCTGCTTTCCAAGATTCACCTCACAGTAGTCCTTGCCTAATTTTTATCATTGCAGTTTGACTATTTCTGCTATTTAAAACCATAATTGTACACAATTACTTTAGAGAATCATTAGTACACAGTCATTGGTATATATTGTAAAGCATGCATATTTCTCCTTCCCAAATGGCAATTTTAGATTTACTTCTTGGTAACTTAAATTATGAGGAAATCAACATCGATTTCCACTTCAATAGAATAGTGGGTGTCTGGGGGGCAGCAGGGATAGGAAAAGGGGATAACATCTAAAATATAAATAAATAAAATATCCAATACAAAAAGTCTAGTCTAAACCAGTTCTAGAAAATAGTGAAGTCATTCTAAAAGTACAGTTGAGCCACCATATATGAAGCAAAGAATTTGTAAAGCAGCAGAGGATTATTACCACAGAGGATGGGAGCTAGTGCTGTGGTAAACATAGGCATAGGGATTCATTCTGGCCATCTAGAATGGCATCTAAATCTAAAGAGGTTGTACTTTTATTGATACCGAAGTAAAAATTAGATAAAATATGTGGTTCAGGTTGCACTGTTTGACAAAAAAAAAAAAAACCCTACACACACACACAAAGTGTATTGGGCCTGTAAATTATGATTTACATTCCACATATGAACAGTAGAATGGAGAAGAATTCTCAGAACTATTTTCTACTTTATTTTATTTTCATTTTCTTTTTTTTTTGGCATCACATAGTACAGAAACCTGCCACACTGGGTCAAAATGACCTATGTACTTGTTAGGTCATTCCTCTTGTTTCTCTATAATAAAGAATATTGTGACCTTTTTCCAATTTTTTGTTTGAAATGCAGTCACAGAATCATTTTTCTGTGTATGCATAATAATGGATAAAAAAGTTAAGCCAAATAAAAATTTCTGTAGGAGACAACAACAAAGTAGGTCAACTGCACACACACACACACACACACACACACACAGACACACACACACACACAGAGAACTATAATTGTTAATTCACATGGGAAAGAATAAACTTAATAACTAAACATGATAACAACTGATTTAGTAAAAAAGCTAACCAGTCAATTCAACAGATAAGAAGGGTTTAAAATTTCTATGGTGAATAGAAACAAATTGTTGCTAAAGAAGAAAAGATAAGAAAATAGTATATCCTATTAATTTTTCAAAGTCACAGGTATTTGCTAAGGTGAACTAATGCAAGCAGTACTCTGGATTCTTGTTTTCAGTGCAGACTAGTGGAATTTTGAAAAATGTTAATATATGAAATTCTCTATTTTAATAATTTGGTTCTGCACCTATGATGATGTACATATTTAATCAGTTTGGCAGTTAGTGTACATTTATCCTCAAATCTCAGACACAAGAAACATTTCTCAAGTGAAGCTAGAATTTTTTATGTGAGTTAGTTTCTGCCAATCAAGTGACTGAAAAAGGAAAAACTTAGAATCCTTTTTCCTTCTATTTTGGCTCTGAACTTGGGAATAGTAGAAGTGATCATAGTTTGGTCACTAATAATTAAATATTTAAGATTATATAGGTGGCTATGACTCACAAGTATGATGGGAACTCTAACATCAACCTTAATATGAATGGTCTCATAGAATTTCATTTGTTTTTCACTACATTTGTTAGACTCTAAGATCTAAAACCAGGGGATGCACTCTCACAGAAACACACACTGATGGGACTCACAATAACTTGAGGTTTAATGATACCAGTGCACTGGGACTCTCTTGCATCCAGGCAAGAGAGCCCCCAACAAAGCTCGGAGCAGTTCTTATACAGAGATCACGAGAGGAAATCACAAAGTCTCACCTTTCCAGGTCCCGTCTCTAGGTAACCCAGATTATGACAAGGAGTGTCCAGGACTGTTTCTGTGTAATCTGGGCCTTCCTCATCTGCAGGTTGGTTCCCTCGCTGTGGTCTGAGGAATGTTAATCAGCCTCTCCCTTTTTCCTCTGAATGTTAATCTAGCAAGTGTCATCTGACTAAGGAATATGCCCCTTCTGGGATGTGACCTGGGACAGTGGGATTCTTTTGATTTTAAGTTCAACCAGAGACCCGAAAGTCCTACATATTTTAGATCCTCTATTGAATACTTTGTTACCTTTGAGGATTAAAATTGAAGCTTTTGTAACTAGCCTTTTCAAACATTATGTTAGTACTAGTGAATTAGGAGCTGAAAGGGTTTGCAGCCCCATGAGGAGAGCAACAATACCAACCAACCAGAGCTTCCAGGGTCTAAACCACCAGCCTGAGACCACATAGGGAGGGACCCATGGCTCCAGCTGTATAGGTAGGGGACAATGGCCTTGTAGGGCATAAGTGGGAGAGGAGGTCCTTGGTCCCTTAAAAGTGGATGCTCCAGTGTGGGGAAATTTGAGGGTGAGGAGGTGGGAGTGGGTAGGTGGGTGGGGGCACATCCTCATAGAAGCAGAAGAAAGGGGATGGGATAAGGGGTTTCTGGGTGGGTGAGGGAATGGGGAAAGGGAATAACATCTAAAATATAAATAAAATATCAAAAAAAATTTTAAAAGTGAATTTTCAAAAAAATAAAATTACTATTTACAGAAAGTATATAAATGTAGCATAAAATAAAACAATTAATACTATATATATAGTATTATATATATATAACTGTTTCATCTCTTCTGTCAGTCTGGCGGGTGCTGCTCTCAAAAGGAACCAGTAACATTCCAGATAGAAAAACTACCTAAGTTGTGCTTCCATGAGTAGGTAGTAATATATATATATATATATATATATATATATATGATATATTATATTAATATATATTAATAATATATATATTATATAATATATTAATAATATATATATATACCAGTACACATAAAACTACAACATAATGCTAAGAAAGAGTACTGAGAAACATGAGAAAGAGAGAATCCTTTATTCCTGACCTGGACAATAAATATTATTACTAGATCAAGTTTTACACAATTGATGTACACAAATTTAATAATATTGCACTAAAAAATGCCAGGT
This sequence comes from Grammomys surdaster, assembly GCF_004785775.1. NCBI lineage: Eukaryota > Metazoa > Chordata > Mammalia > Rodentia > Muridae > Grammomys > Grammomys surdaster. Next base: position 7,391,131 of record NW_021620988.1, on the reverse strand, counting down.
AAATATCTCTATAGTAACTAAAAGGCTAATTCTAAATTAAAATGATAAGAAGAAACTTTATAATCCAAAACATTTCTGAAAATAAATACAAAACTGAAGGATATATATTATCTCACTTCAATACTTACTGCTCAACTTCCATTATTAAGACAAGTATTGTCATAAAAATGAGCCTTGTAAAATATACCTATATAAATGAAATTTACAGTCCCTCAAAAGACCTGTAGATATGTACTCCACTGAATTTCTCCAATGTGAAAAGATGAGTCAATTAGAAAGTATGAACCTCCAAAGAGGAAATAATGTAGAAAAAAATTAAGTCACCTACTCTGAAAATAAAATTTAAACTGAGACCAATCACACTGAAGACTTTTGATTTAGTAAATACCAGCATCATGGAAGTACAACTTAGGTAGTTTTTCTATCTGGAATGTTACTGGTTCCTTTTGAGAGCAGCACCCCCCCAGACTGACAGAAGAGATGAAACAGTTACCTTGTGTTCAGGGCCTGAAGTTTCATTTCAACAGGAGTCATTAAGACTCTTTGGAAATGAACATCTTTGTTCTACATTTGCATTTCTCCCTATATTCCGTGGGTCACCTATACCTGGGTCCTCCCTTAGTACATAGGTTCTTATTCTCCACTTACCTGGAACACAGATTGAATTCTCTAATATCTCAAATAAAGTTCTTTAATATTTTGTAGCATCTAAGATTGAATTCATAAGCAACTTGTATCTCACATCACTTTTTTAAAAAATCAAAAATAATTTATGGCTTCCAACTGAAACCATGAAATCTAAAGTTATAAAACAACTTTGAAATGGTTTTGAAAGAAAATTGCAACCAAGATTATAAGTTGCCTATAAGTAACAGCTTAACAATTTTGTTGACCTCCAAAACTACAGTTAAAGAAAATATCACTAATCAAAAGCAGTGCTTCTTCTGTTGAGGTTTGGTTTATTGCATTCATTTATTTCTTTGGAGATAGCATTTTCTCCATGTAGCTGTGGCTAGCCTGGATTTGTTATGTAGCCTAGTATAGCTTCAAATTCATGACATTGTCCTTACTTTGCATCCATGGACCTAGGATAGCAAGCATGAACAACTAAGACATTTCTGAAATCTGTTTCTTATGGAGCACATGTACCTAGAACATTTAAACATTTCTAGTCTTTTAATACAAAGATAATCTCAAGATTGTTGAGATGACTCAGCAGTTAAGAGCCTTTAATAGTCTTCTAGAGAACCTAAGTTCTGTTCCAAACACATACAATAGGAGTCTCACAACTACCTCTAACTCTAGCTCTAGGTCCAGTGACACCCTTTTCTGTCCTTTAAAGGTATACACACATACACACACACACATCATACATAAATACATACACATGCAAACACGTACACATCATGCACACACATACAGATACACACACACACATACACACCACAAGAAGAAAAACTGTGCAACTATTTTTCAAAGTCATTATGCCATTTGAAATTCTTTCAAGCAATGTGTGAATTACAATTGTTCTACATTTTGATGTACATCTAATGCATCCACTGGTTTTGATATTGACTGTTTTAATGAGACGATAATAAAATTAGGTTCCTATTTCAAATTACAATTATCTTATTGGATATTTTACTTATTTAAACTTCAAGTGTTATTAAGTTCCATTGATATGGACATTTTATGAGCATATTTGTTAATAATATTAATTATCATGGTCCTAGGAAAACAGTATAAATATTCTTTTCCAGTTCAAAAGAAAAAGTTATACTGCTTTGCTTACTGCCTTAATTAGAGTTTATATTTCTGTGATGATGACGAAGACTTGGGGGGAAGCATTTATTTAATTAACATATACTTAGTCATAATCCATTGAAGAAGCCAAGGCAGGAAGTCAAGTAGGAACCTAGAGAGAGAATCTAGTCCATGGAAGAATGCTGCTATCTCTAGTTTGCTTATCCTGTTTGCTTATCCACTCCAGGACAGCTTGCCAGTGTATGACACCACCCACTGTGGGCTGGACACTCCCAATCACTAACTAGGTAAATGCCTCACAGATTTATTTTCAGGCTAATCCTATTTAGACATTTTCTTAGTTGTGGTTGCCTTTTCTCAGATAACCCTAGCTTTTGTTATGTTGACAAGCAAACAAAAACAAATAAACAATAATCAGCACATCTACCAAGTTTCATACAAAGAAATGTCTTCCCTTTTCGAAATGAAGACCACAGTCTGCATATTATAGTTATGTAGATTATGTAGATGGAGCTGCAGGGAATGAGTCAAGAATTCAAGCACCTCTCCTGAACATCAGTTTCTTAGTGCCTCCTCTTAGAAGGCTAAAACCTAGCCAAGTTGGCTAAGCTCCTTTTCTTCAACACTTTTTGGTTCTTTATCTCTTAGATCCCTAGGATACCTGTTCCCACCTGTGCTGTATGTCTTTTGATCTTTGCTTGTTATCTAACATTCACTGGATGTGTTCTGGGTAGAACCTTGATCCTTTGCATTAACTTGTATTTTTGCCATCACAGTACAAATAACAACAACAACAAAAATAACAACAAGAAAAACTGATTTTACTTCTATTATTTCTAGATTGGATTTCTGTCTTAATTTACAACTCAACACATATTACCTTGCAAAGTGTCTACTTCAGGTTTATGAGATTACTTTTCTGTAGTGATTTGATTAAGTATGACCCCATATATTTATGTATTTGAATGCTTTGGTCCATAGTGACTGGCACTATTAGTAGGTGTGGCCTTGTTGGAGAAAGTGTGTCACTGTGGAAGTGGGCTTTGAGTTCTCTATGATCAAACAACACTCAGTGTGAAACCGTACTTCTGCCCATGGATTAAGATATAAAACTCTCAGATCCTCCAGTATCATGTGGACATGGACTCGGCAATGTTTCCTACCATGATAATAAAGGATTTGTGGCCCCATGAGGAGAGCAACAATACCAACCAACCACAGCTCCCAGG
>NW_021620988.1:7365764-7383138 GCF_004785775.1 Grammomys surdaster | reverse complement strand
AGAGAGAGAGAGAGAGAGAGAGAGAGAGAGAGAGAGAGACAGAGACAGAGACACAGAGAGAGAGAGAGAGGGAGGGAGGGAAGGAGGGAGGGAGAGGGAGGGAGGGAGGGAGAGGGAGGGAGGGAGGGAGGGAGGGAGGGAGGGAGGGAGAGAGGAAGAGAGAGAGAGAGAGAGAGAGAGAGAGAGAGAGAGGCAGACAGACAGACAGACAGACACAGAGAGACACAGAGAAATACAGAGAGAGGGAAGAGAGAAAGAGAGACACAGAGAGAATGAGAAAGGGGGAGGGGAGGAGAGAGACAGAGATGTCTTGCCTGCCCATAACAAAGGGATTTGCTCTATATTTGTTAAACACTATAGAAACTCTGTGTGGGAAAAAAATGAAGGATACTTAATAAAATTATTTGAATTTTAGAAAGTAAGAAGTTAATTTTCCTGATTCTAACTGATCTACAAGTAGACAAACCTCAGATATTATCAATCCATATCTGCAGGTTTCTAGAGTTTAGGGGACATTTGTGCTTTAAGGATGCTTTCACCTGTTGGCTTTTTTCAGCAAAAGATTTCCAAACATGGTCATGTAAAACATGTACTATTCTGGGTCAGGGCATGGAAAAGAACATAACTTAAGTTTAAAGACATGCATTTAGTTTGGGTTGTAAAATCAGATTGTGTGGGAAATACAAGGCAAGTAGGCTGTTCCAATGTTCACTCAAAAACTGGTTAAATAGGCTAATTACACAATAGATTAAGGTTAAGGTTAGTGATAAGGTTAGAGTTAGGTTCAGTCTCTTTGCAATCAAGATTTTTTTTATGAAATGAATCATCACAGATAAGTTATGCAAGCGTGGTGCAAATACCTGGATATCCAGCTCTCAGGTGCTGAGGCATTACTGAGAGTTTGATTCAATTTTACAATCAAGTTCTCTTAACACCACTTGTTTTCTTCTTTATCTTTGAGTATCTTTTAGATGAGATTTCCAATGTCATTTTTAAATGAAGGCATTTTTCATTAGCATACAAAAACCAGATATTTCTTAAATAAATATATAGATATGTTTACATAGCTCTGTAGATACCTTCTTTACCTGTCAGTAAAATGCTATTTTACTTTTAATACAGCCCTATACACCTATTGTGATTCAATCTACTAAGAATGTGTTGATAATTTTATTATTCTGTTTGGTTGTTTTGTACTACTAATAATATCAAACACTATATTATTTAGAACAGTCTCAGCTATGATTTCTCTTGTACATGGAATAAGCCACTGTTGTCACATGGTTAATGTAAATCCTACTTATTATGGAGCAGAGATAAATGCAAGAATATGTAATTGGATTTCTAGCAGGCTAAGATCGTTACTGTGAAACACACTTGAATAAGCATTGCTGAAAGGTTCTGCCCTACTGGATATAAATCACAGGGAAATGATAGCTGGAAAGGGTAGAGTGGGTGCAAAGGGAAGCAGAAAATAGTTAAAGTTGTTTCAGCATGCTGAAAAATTAACCTTAGTAATTAAAAAATGTAGTGTCACTATTAGTTCCAGAATTTAACATTTATATTTATGTCCCTAGGGTAAATAAGAAGAAATTTTTCATTTAATTTTAAATAATGTCTGCCTCAGCAAAAAAGAAACAAAACTTAGAGCAAAATCAATATTAGTATATTTCTATTAATTTTGATTTGTTTTATTTCTTTTGCGGACGATCAATATTTTCTATAAAATTCAAGTAGTTTAGGGAAAAGTATGAGCATTGATTGTTATTGTATTTGGAACTATTGTATTGATTTTTTTGTAATCGGAAGTTTCCTGCTATTCTGATTAACTTAAAAATAAATTTTGTGTATTCCAGTTCACAAAATACTTTAATCGACACAAACATATTCTAGAACAATAGTGTTTCATATTTTATAAAATGGTTTCACCAAGTTAAGTATAATTAATATAAAGAAAACAATTTAGATGCAGAGAAAATATCTGAATGAACTCTTAAAGTTTTGTGGCATAAACTAAGAAGAAATTTTAAATCAGAAACATTGAACAGAAAACTACGGAAAGAAAAGACTTCTGATAACAGGGTGACCTTAAAGAATACCTTAAAAAAGTATTCAAGTAATAAAAGGCAATTATACATCATTATCAAGAGAAAGCCTTTAATTACGTATTGTGGTCAACTCACTATGGCTTAATCATGGCGTGGTGATGATTAATGAGAATAATATTGTGATATAATTTTTGAAAATACTTCTGTGTATGTATCTTTCTTCCCTCGTTCTTTGCAAAGAATTGTGATGCAAGGGATTGAGAAAAGCAATGAACAAGGTGTTAATGAATGTTCTTCCACATGAACATAACAATGTACAAAAATGGCGGTTTCCTTAACTGTTGTTAACTACAATATGCCTTCATAGCCCCAGGAATAAATCTATGAGGGAATGACAGGTAGAAATTTAAGATAGTGCTAAAAGAAGAGTTGTGCTTCAGGAAGTTGTATTTGACAGCCATATAAAACTGCATATAATTAATAGAATTTGAGAACATTAAGATTGATGTGGGAGTGAAGAGTCATCAGTCATCACATTGCCTCATTGTCCTTAACAAGTGTGCTTGATGTATCTGGTGATATAAGGAAAGAAGTAGTTCTTATAGTTTTTTGTTTGTTTATTTGTTTGTTTTGTGTTTGACACTATATTCTATCATGTGTAACTTAAAGTCTCAAATAGAGGAGAACAGAATTAGAGTCTGCCCAAGGGTATATTTTAAGAAATCATAAAGTACAATGTGATTATAAAACAAAACTATATATGAAGAAATTGGAAGAAGGGTCCAGGAGAATTGTGTAGCATATTTGGAGTATAAGCATCATTTTACTTCAAAATAAGGACAAAAACAAAAGCAGAACAAGGAATGATTCTGTGGTAACTTTAGACTGCACATGGCAAGAAAAAGAAGTCTTCAGAAGTGGAGCCAGAAAACATAAAGCTGTCGTACCTTGACATATATGAAATAATGGCTTTTTCCCACTATTATGTATTTTAAAATTTATGTTTACTATTAGTGTGTGTATGATGTGTTATGGAAGTAAGTGTGCCACAACATATGTGTGACGATCACAGGACAACCCTGTAGAGTCAGTTCTCTCACTTAACCTTTACATAGATTCCTGGGATCGAACTCGTGCTTTTATACACTGAATTTTCTCTATAGTACACTGATCGATATTTTAGAGACATGTTTATTTTCTTTGGTGTGGTATTTATTTCTCCATTCTTAATGATCACCCAATACAAACACTGTTGTCTTTAATTATTAACACTTGTTTCCTAGAAAAATGTATAAACATAATGAAATCATGAATGAAACATAATTATAAGGATAATAAAAGTATTTCTGTAAAGTGTCTATTACATTCCTTATTCTAACAGTCAGTAGCATGGGTCCAAATTCTTGTTACTAGAAGAGATCTTGTTTCTTATAGGAATGCACGAAAAGTTATTGTATGAATGCAAAGAAAGTCAGAAGAGGGTTCAGGTATGTAGATTGATTTTAATCCAGCAAAATGGCTGCTCTGACAGGGGGTAACATCCAAAGTCCTTCTAGGTCTCTGTGATCAGGTTGCAATGGTACAGCTTTAATCCCTCTGTCTGGAATATAGACACACTCTTAATACACACCTTTAATCCCAAACAATGAATGTAAAATTCAATTGTAGAAGGAAACAATCATGTTTGAATATGATGTGTATAATTGAGTGGCAGACAATGTGATGAATCAGAGAAATATTTGATAGAATAAACCATAGAATTGCCCAATAACTCACAAGAAGAGACAGGAAAGAGAGGTCAGTTAAGAGCACCACAGAGGTTGAGTGGAAAGTTGAATAAATTCAGTCTGTGCTAGAGACAGTGGAGTGTAATCGAGTTTAGTTTCATTCAGTGTGTTCAGCAGAATCATTTGAAGCCAGAGAGTAAGAAGGAGCAAGAAGATTAGAACAGATTCCCAGAGTTCATTTGAGGTCAAGCAGAGCAATTCAGGGAGAAGCTGAGAGAAGCTAGATTGAATCAGTTAGCTTGGAAGATTAGATGCTTCCAGGTTTATACCTAGGAATAGCTAGAAAAAAGAAAGAAACATTCTGGGCTTAGCCCAAGCAGTATAAAGCTTAGATACAGTTCTCAATGCATCCCATAACAGGAGGAAATGAACACTACTTTTACACAGGTAGTCCTATCCATCCATTTTAGTATATGCTAGAGAATCATCACCATCATTAACAAAATGAGTGACTTTGAAATGTGAATTCAGAGATGATAATGGCTGGTAATTATATGACTACTTAGGAAAGAGAGTGGGGACATTTCTCCCTTATATTCTCTCAGTGAGTGAAACAAAAATCAAAAGAATATAATCAGCCGTCTTCAGACTCAACATCTCTATGTGTCAAGCTAGAGATTAGCTCAGTTAGTAAAATGCTTGCTTAGAATTGATAAAGTACTGAATTTGATTTCCAGAACCAATCACCCATGATGGCACAATGCTATAATTTAGGCACATGGGAGGTCAATGCAGAAGGACTAGAAATTGAATGTAATCCATGAAATATTCTCTTGATCTACTACAGGGAACACAGAATCCCATACTAACAATGTGCCTGTATCTCTCCTCCTAAATCTATGCTCCCTAAAGTACTTACTTGATGAAAATTTTAAAAGTAAGTCAATAGCTCTAATAAATAGTCATATAACATGAAAACATTAGCAGACACAATTAGACAGGAAGAAAAAGAAAAGTAGCACATAAGACTTATCTGAGGAATGCAATAAAAACAAGAAATAAAGAAGCAAGCAAGAAAGAGAAAGCATGAACTAGGATATACAGTATTAAGCATATCTCCTTAGAAGAAAATATTAAAAATAATTTATAATCATTCCTATGTTACCTGCTGTTCTGTAGATGTTTTAATCATGCTAGGATACTTTCTGACTTGATTACTCACAAAACCAAGATCTTTAAATGTTTTTAATGTTGTACAGAATAAGGCAATGACTGTTTGAAATGTGTTATCAAGGGTCAGATTATAGGCACAATCTTTAATCTGAAATCACAGACTATTCTGGGCTGAGGCACAAGTTACAGATTAAGTTTAAAGAGTTATTGAATCTTTCACTCCTATTTCTAATATTCAGGTATTGAAACTCTGTCTTTGGATGACTAAATCTATAAAATAGACATGTGATGATTCCTCAAATATAGTATAAAGCAACACAATAACATAAAATATTGCCCACAGCTTACAACATATTTTAAAAATATTTTAGCTGATAAGAATTAATCATTAAAAAAAGACAAAGCAAAGAGAAGAAAAATTAGCGGCAGTGCTTTTAGGTATCCTGATTTCTATGCTGGATTCACTTTCGCCCTGGACCCCAAATCTATTCATATAAATTATCATACTTTATATGCACCAGAAACATGGTGATTTTCTACACCAATCTGGAAATGGCTTGAAAGATCAGGAAACAAGTCTAGCTAGGCTTTTTGTTAGTTAAGAGATGAGGTTGTGATGATGGTTGCAACACTAAAGTAGTCAATGGGCCATATGGTCCAATTTCCCACTGTTAAAGAAAGGGAGAGTCAAGAGTCTTTCCTTCCATCTTCCTCAGATAAGATATAAGAAGGAAGGTAGAAGTTCTGGTACTTAGAAGTTGCCAGCTGGATAATTATGATAACATGGAAGTAAGAATAATAATGTAGTAATAATAATGATTGCCCTAGTACAATATGCTCACTGATGCAATAGTGGCAGAGTGTCATGGGAGTGACAAATGATTTTCTTATTGGTTTTATAGCATAAGTTGAAAACTGTATCTGTCACTAATAATGGAGCTAAGAAGACGTTGTTAGACAGGTTACAAACTCTAGAAGAGAACCCACAATTAATACACTAGTATAAAACCCATTCCGAATCGTTTATTGTTACATCCACAGATTAGTCTATCTCTCAAGCTTCACCAAAGAAGTTTCCTTTTGTAGTAGTTATATATTATCGTAAACCATACTGGTCAAAATGCACAGGATAAGGTATTATGGAGTTCAGAACACTACATGAGATATTTATATCATATGTCTTCTTCTTAAGGCTAAGAGAACATTGTAGAAAAGGGAGAAGAGCATAAGAGCCAAAGATGGTGAAAGGCTACAAGGAAATAAGCCTTTTCAGACATGGCAGAGCATGTACATATGTGAACTCACAGCTATTATAACAGTTTATACTAGAACAAGGGAAACACAAGCTGAACATGGAGGAAGAAGGTTGTCACAAAGTTCTACCCCTGGCTGAGGAGTTACTAGTTACTGTTTGTGTGGTTTTTCTTTTTAATTTAAATATGTAATTCCTGGTAGTCAAATAAGCCAGTGTGTAGGAAGCACTAATTGGACTTTATGGGGTTTTAGACACTTAGAAGACAAGGATAACTGGGTATAAAATTAGAGGTGGATCTAAAAAGAGGTGCATAATGTGAATATAATCAAAATACAATTAGTTACATTCTCAAAGAATTAACTAAAACATTTTAAAAGATACATGAACTGGAAAGATAAATCTGGAGGTTATAAGTACATATTGCTATTGCAGAGGACCTGAGTTTGATTATAAGTACATGTGTCAGGCAGGTTACAACATTCTCTAACTTTAGCTTCAGGGAATCTTATGCTCTTCCCACCATGTATTAGGAAAACATTGCAATAGGATTTTATTTAGATTTCTCAAGTAAAACTTTGTAAAATATGGTTATAAAACAAACGGAAACTAATAAATTAATGAAGCAAACAAAATTACAAAGAGTAATGATTGATGTGTTAAAATTGAAAAGTTACAAGATGAGATGACAGAGAAGGTCACAGAGAAATATGAGAGAGAAATAGAATAGGTTTGTGGTGTTATAAATATGCAGAAGACCCATATGGAGATACAGAAGGAACAAATATTTAATACAAAGCAGATCTGAATAGTATACCAAGCCATCTTGGAAACATAATGAATTTCTTAAAAAATACAATTTGAAATTGATTTAAGATTTAGAGAAAATATGGAGAATCTACAATAATGAAATTAGATAAAAAAGAAAAAAGAAAAAAAAAGCCAAAGTTTGAATCTGATAAACACATTAATGTATGTAGTTATGTCAAATTACTTAACATAATCTCTTCCATTATTTTAGAATTTTGTTGTTAATATTTTCTCTAATGTATTTGTGCTTGAATGTGATGGCATATTGCTTTAAATTCCGTGTTTTACAGTCTGAGACAGTAAGATTTTTAAGCCTGAGGAAATCATGAGATATACAAGAAAATGAGAGGGAAAAACATATCCAAAATATTTCAGGCAGCAGCTAACACAATTAACTATTTTTAAATAAGGTCTAAATTTAGATAAGTATATAGTATTTGGGAATTTCTATTTTCTCATTAGCCAAGCTGTTTCCAAAACTGGTAGACATGTAAACGTTATTAATCATCTTGCTGTAATTTAGCTTTGTTCCACATGCTAACTTCATTATTAAATCAGCTAGAGAAAATACACAAAGCTTATGTTTTTCTCTGGTTTCAAAACTAATTTCTTTTCCCCTGTAACAATAAATAAAAAACGACTAACATTTTCAAAGGCAAATGAGAATTATGTATTACTAGCTCATAACAAAAGTATCTTTTCCAGTAGAATTTATCAGTAAACAGTAAGGTCAGAGAGCAAATATCAAGTACTGTCTTAGGGTTTCATTGCTAGGAAGAGACACCATGACCAAAGCCACTCTTATAAAGGACAACATATAACTGGGGCTGACTTACAGTTTCAGAGGTTCAGTCCATTATCATCATGGCAGGATGACATTATACAGGCAGCACGGTGCTGGAGAAGGAAGTAAGGGTTCTACATCTTGATCTGAAGGCAACCGAGAGAGACTTATCTTCAGCAGGAAGCCAAGATGAGGGTCTTTTCCTCACTGGGCAGAATTTGAGTGTTAGGAGCCTTCAAAGCCTGCCCAGACAGTGGGAAAGTTTCTCCAATGAGGCCACACCTCCTAATAGTGTAATTTTCCGTGGTTCAACCATATTCAAATCACCAAAAGTACTGCTTGTGAAAACTAGCAGAGAAAATTTCTACCCTGTTATGAATTACTAACACTGTATGCAAATTATCATAATCATAAAAAGTGAAAATTGAAGCTATATAAAATACAAAGTAGCTGCCTGAAAGTTAACAGTAGTCCCAATCATAATAAATTCATTGTTGAGTGCTCCTAAAAATAAACAGATAAAAAGATAAATAAAACATTAAAGCAACAGTTTATATTGGTGGTGTAAAATGAAGAAACCTGGTAAAGTATAGTAAGAAAACAAATTATGCTAAGAAACGGATTTTTAGGGATTTGGAAACAATATATAGTATAAAACTAATGCATAATAAATAGTTGGAAACTGAATTGTTGACTGAAGTAGATGTTGAGGTGAATCAGATTCAAAGCAAAAGGATGAAAGGTAAACATTTTAGACTTAAAAAACCTGAAAACAGAAACACAAATGTAAGGAGGCGGAATGTAAGGCAGAAAGTCAAAGCTAAAGCCAGAGGTGATAACCCAAAGGGCCATGAGTCTCAATCCCAAACTTAACTAAATCAAATTCATGTTTTAAAGTTTTAACTCAGTTAACCTAGGGAAGGTATATCTTTGTTAAAATGAAAGCATACTAGGATCACTTAAAGTTCATAGTTTTTATTTAATAACATATTTTTTGTATCTTTCAATTTTTAAAAGGAATGTCATATTCTCTTAGCACGTGTGAATTGTGTAATAGTTTGTTTATTCCTTTTAGTTCGATATACTTTAAATGAATTTGGAAACCATCTAAATTTCTTGCAACTTTATGAATTCCCAATCTGGCTGGAGAGACAGCTCAGCAGTTAAGAGCACTGGTTGCTCTTCCAGAGGTCCTGAGTTTGATTCCCAGCAACCACAAGGTGGCTCACAACCATCTGTAATGGGATCTGATGCCCTCTTCTGATGTGTCTGAAGACTACTCATATACATAAAATAAATGAATCTTAACAAAAAAAAAAGAAGAAGCAGAAATTCCCAAACTATCACAGACCTGATTTTTGGGGTTTATTGTGAGCATCAGTGATTTACTTTTAAGCAAGCTAACATTTTTAAAATACTTATTTATTTTCTGAGATTATAATTATTTCATTTTTCTCTTTTCTTTCCTCCTCGACTCTTCCACATGAACCTCCTTATTCTTTTTCAAATCCATGGTCTCCCTCTTTGATAATTGCTGTTATGTTTATGTATGTTTATATGTATTCATTTTGGGCAGAATCTCATTAAGACACAGGCTGTTCACCAAAGTCAGAAAACACAGATATTTACATTATGATTCATAACCACAGGGTATAAGTCTGAGCTCAGTTCTAGGAATTGAACACACACCAAACTCTCTCCTTGAAAACTAGCAAATCCCTGAGCTTTCCTCAAGATCAAGCCACAAAATCTCGTTAATCCTAGGCTACCCTGGATAGCTCTCCCACCCCAAGAAACCTTATAATAAATCCTCCTTCCTACTCATTTCTGCTTCTTGCCCAAGTAGAACAGAGGCCACTTTCTTGTGTCTTTCTGAGTAAACCTCATGTGAGGTTTGTTATGCATTTCGTGGTATTCCTTGGCTCCAAACTACCAGGACATCTTTCCCTTCAACATTGTATCACTTTCCCTTCTGCCTTAGTTGGTGTTTTATTGCCGTGAAGAGACACCATGATCAAGGCAATTCTTATAAAGGCAAATATTCAATTGTGGTATTCTTATAGTTTCAGAGGTTCAGTCCATTATCATCATGGCGAGAAGTATGGCAGTATCCAGGCAAACATGGTGCCAGAGGAACCAAGAATTCTTGATCCAAAGTCAGCCAGGAGGAGACTCTCATCCACAGTCAACCAGGAGGAGACTCTATTTCTCAATGGACAGAGGTTGAATATAGGAAGAGACCTTAAAACCCAAGCCCACAGTGACAAACTTTCTATAACAAGACTATACCTCCTCCAATAAGGTCACACCTCCTCAGCGTATCACTTGTCATGGCTAAGCACATTCACCCCATCACACCTTGCTTTTCCTCCATCTGAACCCTCCATTAATTCCCCTCCTTTCTATTTTTCAAATTCATTGCCTCTTTTTACATTAACATTATTTTGAACACGCACACATGCACACACACACAGTATATTCATGTCTAAATATGTACAACCTTCTCAGTTTATACAATGTTACTTATATGACTGTTTTCAAGGGTGAGATTTTGGTATTCAATAACCAATTGGCATGCTCTCTATGAGAAAGCCCAATCTTGTTTTCTTTATTTCTTCTCCTCTTATCTTCATAAAAGCAAAGAATATGAACAAATGTAGGTTAAAATGGGATGGTTCTTTCTTCCTTCCTGATTAGACAATTTATGTTGTAATATCCCAGGTATTTGACACATCTAGGTCAAAGGAAATATAATATTGTTAGATTCATATGATCTTTCTGAATTCATACCTTATACCTACTTTTGGGAATTTTCTTGTGAAAAAGAATAATGGAGTCTAGCAGTCCTAACCTTTCAGGTAACATCTTTACAAAAAAAAGTAACCCTCACGGCTGTTCTTTATCTATATTTATTTTTTATTTTTTCTAGGTTTTTCCAGTAATGATTTTATACAAATACATATAAATGTTTTATTATCAAATCTAAGATGAATATATGAGTATAAGTCAATATAAAAAATACAGATTGCCATATATAAAATGGTTGTAAACCATACATTTTTAAATAACTTAAAATATTTCCAACAACATTTTAAAATTACTATTTTGTAGCCAACCTGAACCCGTACTTGATACTGTTATGAGGACCAAGAAGGCAAGTGATAGGCCCTACTGGAACAACTACTACTAGTATTTTACTACATGGACACAGTATGAAACTCACATCTAATAATTAGTCCTTAAACCCACAGATTAGTTCATCTGTCATCCCTTCTCAGAGAAGCTTCTTTTTGCCTTTGATAGCAATTAGTTGTCATTTAGTTGCACCATTCCTTGAAATCTCTCCAAACAGTTGGTAAGAATGACAGATTTAGGATCTCCTTCTACATAACCATGGTATTAGCAGTCATTCTTGACAAAAGGCTAGTCCTCAAGGAGAAAACACTGGCCTCCTAGATAAACACAGAGAAGAGACTTGATATCATAATCTTCTTGACCTTGATGTGGGTACTGTGTTTTTGGCTCCTGAAGTACACATTATAGGAGATCTTAGCCTGGCACTCTCCTACCCAATTCTAGCCAGTGACATTTAAAGAAATCACTACTTCTGGAGCGTTATAATACTGAAAAAATTAAATCAGGGACCACCTCAAAAGAAACAAAGACACCTGTAGGCTAATCTGTGGGTCAGTGATCTTCACATGCACAAGGAAAAAACTAAAAGTGAAATTAACAAGACTGGTGAATGCAGGATATTAATATGAGAAGGTCAAGATCAGAGAATGAAAAGCCTGGTCTGGATTAAAATGGATTAGTAGTAGGCTAATAGCATGACTCAGTATCATACTTTGAATCTGTTGTATGTTTAAGCACTGCATGACTATGAGCATGGCAGAAAATAAGGGCTAATCACAGGTTGAGACTTACAAACCAGGACAAAGGACATATGGGTTTCTTTTATTACCTAAACACATATATACATAGACATAAATGTAGTCATTTGTACAACAGTCATCAAAAATGATATCAATATAAAAGTGAATTACAACTTGTTTGAATAAGGGAAATTTGTTTAATACATATTGACTTGAAGAAACAATAATTCTTCATTTCAACTCTGAGTAAAAATTTATGTAGTCAATTGTATTATTCAGGAATAATAAGGAAAATACTAATACAACATATAAAATTATATATTATGTTCTAGCATTTTATACTAATATATATTTTATATTAATACATAATATATAATATTTATACTAATACATATTAATATGCTAATATTATACTATATAAAGCATGTATTGCATAAGTTATATATAATATATATTATATACTAATATAAATTAGTATTTTATATAATATACAAATTTATACAATATATAATAATATATAATATATATAAATTTATATATATTATTTATTTATATAAATATATTATAATTATTTATCATATATTTATAATATATAAATTTTTATATATTTATAATATACAATAATATATAAATGTATACACACACACATACACATACACACACACACACACAGAAAATGTGTTGTGTTTTAATTTTTTCATTTTACTGACACCAAATCACTACTTGTCCTGTCTTCATCTGTTCCTATTTAAGTGAAAATCGGGTTATTGCAATTGTACTCCAAATAGTATAGTATCTATTGTGGTGGATACTTTAGTTCACCAAAACCATCAACAACAGTGGATTGGAGGCTAACCATCTTGGTATCATAGATGATACTAAAAGGTTCTACTCTTTGGAAAATCTCATTTTTCAAAGCCTCAGACCGTGAGTAATTGGAAAAAATCAAGCTAGCCAAGAAAATAATAGTTTTACATTTGAGCCTACTGACCACACAAATGACCATCTGAGAAATACTAAGGAAATCATTCCCAAAAGGAGGGCAGAGAGCGATTCTTGGAAATGTAACATAAACAGCTCCTCTGATTAGTTCTCAAATAACAAATATGCATATTAAAATCTCTTATGAAATATTCTAAAACTGTAACTTACTTTTAGAATTTTACCCATTGTGAAGTTCATATCTCATTTATACATTGTGAAAATGAGACATGCAGCATGGTACAGTGCCTATCTGGAAATAATGAGTGTTGCTGGTAACAAATGAAATGTCAGAAAATGCACAAAGTATGTAGGCACTAAATTGCATACTTTGGAAAAATAAATAGATGACACAGACCTAAGCTGTTGAACTGAAGCATAAATTTAGGCAGAACTTTCAGGACAAAAACAGATTTAAAATCTTTTAAACTGTAAGCAATACATAGAAAATGTGTATCTTGAAACACTGAGTTTACCTAGCATCCATCCAATCATTTCAGGATTAATATTTTAACCAAAGAGCCATCTCTCTGCATCAGCAGAGAAATTAAATTAGGAAATCCTGGTGTAGCTACAAAAGTGAAAAGAATAAAAAATTTCTGAGTGTTTGTCTTAAGTTAGAATTTTACTGCTGAGAACAGACACCAGACAGGCATAGTACAGGAAGAGCTGAGAGTTCTGTATCTTCATCTGAAGGCTGCTAGTGGAAGGCTGACTTCCAGGTAACTAGAGTAAGGGTCTTAAGCCCACACTCATGGTGACACACCAACTCCAACAAGGCCACATCTTCCAATAGTGCCACTCCCTGTGCCAAGCATATACAAACCATCACAGTGATGTCTGTTCCTCTTGTTAAATATCATTTCCTTCAGCAGGCAGTACAAAAACAGAAGCCTCTAGATTTCATACCTATCACATCCTGATACCCAGGCATATTTCCCCTCTTCTTCCTCCCCCTCTTCATCTCTATTTTTATTAATATTGTATCTGTTCTACATTCTTGTACTTTTTCATGTAATTTCTTGTCAATGATAAAAGTGTCCTTTCATGTAAAGTAATGATCTGTTCTTCATATTTTATTGCATCTGCTCGTTAGTTCTCCTAAATTTTCAAAAATATATCTCAACAATTTTCCTAAGAGGTAGGGAACTTGCCTTTTGAAAATCTCCACATGCCACATAGGCAAGCTATTTGTTTGCAATTTGAATTACTAAAGACTCTTTCTAAGCCATTAGACTCATAGTCATCTTATTAGGATCATTCATGATTTTCTTCTTGCAACTCCCCAACTCCCCAAACCTTGAATAATCTTTAAAAGATTATTTGATTTACTCTTACTTTTCCACAAAAGATAGTTTAATGTTCTTATTAACAGATATTAGTTATACACAATGAGTTTCATTATGGCAGTTTTACAGGTACGTATCTTTCAATCATAATCAATATAAATTATATTTATATGATACACTCCCACTACATTCTTTGGTCAACTTCCCACTCCTATTAAATCTGTTTTCCAATTAACCCTACTTCTACATTCATATCTTTACTTTTCAATTACCTAATGAACCACATTAGGGTTGTTTAGAGGGGCATGGGTAGAAGTTGATTTATCTATAGCTTCCATGTGCTTCTTAGAAAATATAACAATGTTTAGGTTTTTTGTTTGGTTTGTTTTTGTAACATGTCTTCAATATTCTCTATTTACTGACTCATGAATCTGACCAGTATTATATTCCTATTTTTCCATACAAGTACACGAACATGCATATTTAAGGAGTTTACCACTACTGATCAGAACTGGGCATATTAGTTTATAACCCATGTGATTTTACATGCTTTGTCCTTTTGCCAGTTTCCATTACTGAACCTGTCATCATTATAGCCTCGCTTTTGACCATATCAGTTCAATTGCTGTTGAACTAAATCTTCAATCTAATATGTATGCTTCTGTTGACTTTTGTTACTCATGAAGCACAGGAATAATAGTTCTAAAAAAGAAATCAGGGTATATTGATGGATGGTTAAAAGTTATATCAAAAAACCAATTAGAATAATATAACACAAGAATTTGTTCTAATGAACAAGTCGTGAATAAGTAATTTTCTCAAACACTCATATGCCTTCCCTTTTTCTAAATTTTCTCATCACTACACAGCACTCCCAATGTGGGGGAAACGTAATTATTGGCAAATTTTAGTGCTAGTGATTAAAATCATAAATGTTGAGGTTTAGTCTGTTGCTATGTATTGTAATGCTAAATACTGGCCCTGATTTTCTCAGGTACAGGAGAAGCATTTCATTATTCAAGTGATGCTATGTAGCCTTAAAGATAACTGAAAATTATTGGTTACATAAAGATGCCTACAGCCTATAGTGGGGCAGAAGAGAGGTAGGTAGTTTTGATTCCAGGGCTTGGGGTCTAAAGAGCACCGCTAGAAGATAGAAAAAGGTGTAGAGAAGAGAAAACACTATGGAGTAGGTGAGTCATGTAAACATGGCCATGAGGACTGGCCAATTGGAATTAAGAGATTCCTACTTGGAAAATGGTAACTTATAACTCAGGGTTACAGTTAGGGTAGTATATGCTGATAGCTTAGAGAATAGATATCTCTAGTGTTGATTAAAGCTTAATATAAATATGAAAGTTGTATATATTTAGTCTAGGATCTGAATGATCAAAGGTGAAATAAAAATCCCTGATCTATTTTAATTATTATTACAACTTATTAGCACCCAACAAGGGGTGCCATTTGTAAAAGTTAGGCTGTGGTTCTTCCTCTCAGCTTCATGGTCTCAGAAATAAGACTCAGCCTCAAATATCTTGGTCATATAGCTAGGCACTTTTCTAACAAGAATTACACCTTAAGATAACCCATTTACTTTAACCTACATTCTGCATTGTGGCTGTTTACTTGTGCTCAGGTACCATGTGTCAGACTCCTTATATCTTCCCAGGCAAATATATGGTCTGGCTCGATACCCAAATCTTTCTGCCTCCCAGATGTCTCACCTTCTATTTTCTGCCTAAGCCATAGGCGATCAGATTTATTATTAGCAGGTGGCACATATATATATAGAAACATATATGTTGTCTATAATAGCAAATGACTGTTTATTAAACACATAGTATTGTAATACTAAACCAACTGTTTATATTAAGAACTTCAACTTATAAGTATGAAAAAGAAAATTGTTAGAATATTTAAGCCAGATTAATTTTACACATTATGTTATTTTATGCCACAATTTCATAGGCTTTCTGGAAAATTTTTAATATTTTAATTATAATGTGGCATCCTATTGTAATTCTAAATGTTACAAATGATTTATCACGAGGTGAATTTGAGGTTTTCCTGATCTTTCCAGCATACCCTGTTGGTATTCTCATAAAATTTTCATAGAATTTAAATATATGTTGCTAAGCAAATCTAGAAGCCAACTGGAAGATAGGATTTGAACTCTCTTTAGTACTTCTACAACTGCCAAATTCTCAAACAAAATGTCTGTCCCGGCAGATGTTCTTAAAACAACAATTCTACCTTCATTGTCTCCACCAGATTTCTTATCTAATGAATAAAGAAGTAAACTTTTAATTTATATGCTTAAAGATAATTGTGTGTTTTAAATATTTTAATGCCATCTCCCCAGCACCTCCCACTATAGCTTTCTAATGTGAAGGAAAAACTCAGAAACATTGGTAGCCACACATAAAAATGATCCACCTATTACATAAAAGTTTTTAATAAAATAAAAGTCATCATTAAGAAGTTATAATACGAACACAAAGTATTAGTTTGGGAATAGTCTGTAGGTAAGTTGACTAGGTGTCAGTAGACACAGAAATACTGTTGCTTTGGAGAATTGTAATATGGAGAAAATGTACAGTAGCAGCTGCTGCTGAGGTTCACACCATTACTCATGGAATGCTGGTATAAGCAACAATCAAACAGATCTGTGGAATGCAAAGTCTTCCTTCAGCTCCTTAATTGGCAAAAACTTATGCAGGGATTTGAACAAAATTGATACTGTACATTTTTCCCGGTTGTCAAAAATGTTTTAAAAATAGATTTGGGAGATGGAGAGACAGCAAATTAGAAAATTTGCTTTGGAAGAGGTAAAAAGCTCAAGTCTCATAGAGATATGCTTTTACTCAGTGAAAAGATATAGCCACAGACAGACTAATTATGTGATTAAAATCACTAAAATTTCTTTTTTCATCTTCATTTCTCCCTGTATCCCTTCCTCTTCTCTTTTGCTCCTCCCGTGTGTGTGTGTGTGTGTGTGTGTGTGTGTGTGTATTCAAGACTGAGATTCAAGTAGCTAATCTAGCCTTAAACTCAGTAACAAACCCTGTGTATCCAAGAATAGATTTAATTATGGATCATTGTAGCTGTTCTTCCCTATTGCTGTAAGTTTGGGAATGTGTCAACATTTCTTGCTTTGAGGCAATGACAATTAATAATATGATAAGAATTACTTCTATTTAATGACATATTTATGGTCCTGAAGTATAAAGTTTCTTTCAGTGATATCTCATACATGTAGTGTAGTAAGACAAAACACTAAAATTTTCATTAAGCATTGAAATTATATTATAAAAACTGTTTTGTAAACGAAGTTTGAAGTTTGAATATCTGCAGTCTTATTTCAGTTTTGATGTTTTGTACATATTCCAAAGTAAAACAGAGAGGAGGAGGAGGAGGAGGAGGAGGAGGAGGAGG
>NW_021620988.1:7263211-7365664 GCF_004785775.1 Grammomys surdaster | reverse complement strand
GGAGGAAGAGAGAGAGAGAAAGAGAGAGAGAGAGAGAGAGAGAGAGAGAGAGAGAGAGAAAGAGAGAGAGAGACTACAGCAGCAGAGGAGGAAGAGGAGAAAGAGGAGAAGGAGGAGGAGGAAGAGGAGGAGAAGGAGGAGGAGCAAGAGGAGGAGGAGATGATGAAGAAGAAACTCCGATTTTCATTCTTTAAGTTCTTTCAACTTAGAGAACCCTGAATAATTCACCAGTGAATTAGATAGGCTTTGAGTGTTTCCCGATTCTTGGCATCTTCACAAAATTTGAAAATAAAGGCTCACACCGATTTTCAAATGTAGCAAATGTAGAAAATATCATTCTGAGTGAGGTAACTCAATCACAAAAGAATACATATGGCATGCACTACTGATAAGTGTATGTTAGCCCAAAAGCTCACAATACCCAAGATACAACTCACAGACCAAGCGAAGCTCTTGAAGAAGGAAGACAATGGGTGGGTGCTTCAGTCCTCCTTAGAAGGAGTAACAAAATACTCATGGGAGCAAATATGGAGACAAAGTGTGGGACAGAAACTGAAGGAGCAGCCATGTGGAGACTTCTCCATCTGAATATCCATCCCATGTGCAGTCATCAAAGGTAGACGCTGATGTGGATGCCAGGAAATACATGCTGAAAGAAGCCTGATCTAGCTGTCTCCTTAGAGGTCTGCCAGAGCCTGACATATGCAGAGGTAGAAGCTCACAGCTAACCATTAAGCTGATCATGTGGTTCCCAATGGAGGAGTGAGAGAGAAGACTGAAGGAGATGAAAAGGGTTACGGGCACATGGGGAGAGCAACAAGACCAACCAACCTGAGCTCCCAGGGCCTAAACGACCAGCCTGGGAGCACATAAGGAGGGACTCCTGGCTTTCAGCTGTATATGTAGGCAAGCATGGCCTTGTAGGGCATAGGTGGGAGAGGAATTCCTTGGTCCTGTGAAGGCTGGATGCCACAATTTGGGGGAATTTGAGGGCAGGGAGGTGGGAGTGGGTGAGTGGGTGAGTGGGTAAGTGGGTGGGTGGGTGGGTGGGTGGGGCATGTCCTCATAGAAGCAGGAAGAGGGGGGATGGGATTGGGCTTCTGGGTGGGGGGAAATGAGGAAAGGTGATAATATGTGAAATGTTATAAAATATCCAATAAATAAATAATAATAATAAAAATAACTCGTGGATCTCTGCCTGATTTTCTTGGGCTCTCTCCCTTCTTTTTGTCTTGTCTTGTTCTGATTTGTTTGCTTTGTTTTATTTTATTACATTTGTTATTATCCCATAGGTGCTGCTTTGTTTTCTAAAAAGACACAGAAAATGCAGGGATAGAATGTGTGTGATATAAATAGGAGTGAAGATGGACAGGAACTGGAAGTAGAGGAAGGAGAAAATGTAATTAGAATATATTACATTAAAATATCCTTTTAAACATACCTTTAAAGAATAATTGACAGTGGGTCACAGTATTGAGTAAGGTGTGTATGTGTAGCTTAATGTGGATAGATTCTCAAAGAGGATTATTTTGAATTTGCTATGCACATTGACAGGAAAGTGTGCGTGTGTGTGTGTGTGTGTGTGTGTGTGTGTGTGTGTGTGTGTGGTACATGCTGGTAAAGAGGCTAGAAGCTATATTACTAAGTGCATTATTACAAGATGAAAGGTTTCTTGAAAACGAAATAAGACTATAGGTTACTAAACTATTCCACTATTCCCCATGCTTGCCTATTTCAATAGTACTTTAAAATTACTTTGTGCATTCAAATTTTTCTTATCTGTAACTCTTTTTCAGTCTTAATTTTTAACGATTTTGGGATTACTGAGTTTAAGTTAGGTAGAGAATTTTCTAGAAAATTCCCCTATTTGAGGTTTTATATTCTCCACCACATTCTTCAAGTAGTATTCTCAAATTTAGGGAGGAACCACATAGGTAATTTTTATTTTCATCATAGGACATTAAAGGTACATAAGACCACAGTGTCATTATTAAAGAGGATACACTTGGTTTCATAGATGAGTTAGGTTTTCTTTTCTTCTTCCTGTTTGCATCTCTGTGCAGTCTTACCTACAGTTCATGAGGAAACTGTAAAATAAATGTTGCTTTTATTTCCTCACATGATGTGATGAGATGAGAGCTATACCCAAGCTGTGTGAATACATAGCCGGGTTGAGCTCAAAATGTTTCCTTCTCTGTTCTAAATAACTCTAGGCTTAGGCCTGGAAGCTTCAAGCTTCCAAACAATGTTCCAGCCTCTGTCTGCTAATCTATGTATAGGATGTTTCAGTCTCTGAGACTTACTGTTGAATAAGCTCACACTTTATAGTTCTTTATGACCTCTGGTTGGCTAGTTTAACTCAACCGTTTAGGTCCAAACTCTTCTCCAAGTTGACTGATTCAAACTGGCTTTTCTGAGCTTCTGACTGAGTTGTTCTGCTTGGCATCTAACTGGTTCCTTCTGGTTCCTTCTTATTCTTTGGCTTCTTCTGTCTTGACCTACAACCTATTTCTGTAAACCCGTCTCAAACTGCTTTCTCTTTTCTCTCTCTGCACTTTTCTTTCTTGTCTATTTTCATGGCAGTTGGGAATATCTCAACTCTGACTCATTCTGTCAAATCTTTCTCCAACTTACCACTTTGTCTGCCTCTCTGTTAGATATCACTTTCAAACATGGGTCCTTCCTTCTATAAACTTTCCTTGCCTCCACTGTTAGAGATTAAAGGTGTGTTCTAAGAACGTTTCTCTGTTCTAGCTGAATCAAGGACCTACGAGCTCTTTGCATGTGATCTCTTGGCAAAGCAGCCATGTTCCTGGATAAAAATTCCACTACAGGAAATTATATTCTATATCATTTAAAGAAGAGTCTTAACATAAATATTCATAACTTTTTTAAGAGAAAAGGCTCTTTTCTCCAAGATTCATTTATTACTTTTTCAGTCATTTATCCATATCAGTATGACTCTAGTATGCTGAATTTATACTTTGCCTCTTAAATTGTTTTGACATTGGCAGAGTTAACTACAGTATCCCTTTGGCACTGCACAATACTTTTTAAAAAGCATCTATTACTTTATGAGATGACCCAGGCTCATTTTGGCATATTTCTCTATACCACCCTGAGTTTTGTAATTTTTCTCTGAATTCCAAGTTACTTTTGTTGTAGAACAGTATTAGGAAGCAAAACTTGTGCTCAAGTTTGTATAACATGCATGAATATTTGAACATGTATACTACACACAAACACACACACACACACTTGGCTTGTCTGTTTTCTTCTGGTAAATTATGGTCCATTTTACAGTTATTTGTGATTAATAATATCAGTTGACAACTGGACTTGATCTAGAATCAACCAAGAAATAAGTTTCTTTCTGGGTACATTTGTGAGGTAGTTTTGTGATTAGGTTAACTGAAATGACAAGAGCTATGTTATACATGAGTGGTTCCTTAGAGTAGCAACCCAGAAAAGAGGGATTCCAAATAAACACTTTGTTTTGTTTTCCTTATTTCCATTCACATCTCACTGGGACCTTCAGTCACTATTTGCTGTTTCCCTTGCCACTGTTGTTGTCGTCTTTTGGTGGTAGCACAGGTTGGGCTCTTTGGTTTTGAATACCAGCTTGGACTGCTAATATACAAATAACCATTAGCAGACCAGCCAAATCCTATAAGGTAAACCAATCTAATAAATTTCATTTTAACATTCTGTTGCTTGCTCTCCTCTAGAGAACTGATACATCATCGTTCACACAGAACAGTTAAGAGGGACATTTTTCTGATTCTTTAGTTTTGATTTTTCAGGAGCCCTTCGATAAGAAGTTTATTGAATTAATATAGTAAGCTTTTCTGTGGTTTTGGTTTCTGACTGTTTT
Source organism: Grammomys surdaster (assembly GCF_004785775.1). Classification (NCBI taxonomy): domain Eukaryota; kingdom Metazoa; phylum Chordata; class Mammalia; order Rodentia; family Muridae; genus Grammomys; species Grammomys surdaster. Next base: position 7,361,790 of record NW_021620988.1, on the reverse strand, counting down.
AGCTACTATTATGAAATATTTTATTTCTGGTATTGCATATGTTAATAATTGTGTTCTTTCTGTTAATAAGGACTATTAATTTGGATGATGTAATGTTTTTTTCAACCATGCATATATTGACGAATTTTATTTTACTTCCTATATGTAAGATCTGTGAGTAAAGCTTCTATGACATTTACAAAATTTTATTGAATATATGCATATAGAATTGCTGTATCATTTTAAGACACACTTAAATTTTATTTCACCAATAAAAAGTGTGTCACCATTTTATATGATTAATTAAAATTGTATATCTTGTATTGTAAGGTATATGTCTGACTCCTTGAACTATACTCATTTATTCTAAATTTCTGCTGCATTTTAATTGTCTGAATAGTTTATATGTCCAAAATTGACCACGATACTGAACCATTTATCCCATGAAGTCCTTTTCTCTCATTATGTGTTACCATAACAACTTACATAATAATTTTTATCATGTTTTTATTTTTTTGAGAATATAATTTATTATTCAGCTATTATCTTTTCTTTCTCCAAACTCTTCTCTGATATTCCTCCTTGATTTATTTGAAATTCACATCTCCCCTTTTTTATTTCACTTCCAAGTGTGCTGTTCTGATGACTCAGCTCAGACTGATGGTAAAATCTTTGTGATTGGCAGATTAGTAAGAATCACAGTAATAGGACCCTTAACCATGGGTATATTTCTTTAAGATCAGTGACTCAGTACTGCTGCTTTCATAATCACTGGGATTAAAGCATTGCTGAACCTAAGAATCGCACTTGTCCTATACTAGTTTGGGAATATTCCTGTCATATTGTGAATGTACTTGAAGTTATTATTCAAGGAGCAAATAAATCCAGTTAGATCTCACTTATCAATAAGTCACTGAGTTTTGGTAATAAGGATTGCAACTTGGTTATCATTCATGTATCAGTTAATATCCACATATAAGTGAATACAAACCATATGTCTCTTCCTCAGTCTGTGATACCTCTCAGGGCAATGTTTTCAGTTCCATCAATTAATCTGCAAATTTCATGATGTCATTTTTAATGCTCCATTATAAAAATGTACAAAATATTCTTTATTGATTCTTCTGTTGAGTGATATCTAGGTTGCTCCTAATTTATGACAAGTTTGAATAGTAACAATGAACATGGATGAGCAAGTATCTCTGTGGTGAAATGATATGTTCTTTGGGTATATGTCCCAGAATGCTATAGCTGAATCTTGAGAAAATTTATCTCCATCTTCCTGAGGAACTGCCATACTGATTTCTACACTTACAGCAGTAATGAATGACTCTTACAGTTGCTCTACATTCTCACTAACATGAGGTTTTGTTTGTTTTATTGATCTTTGGCATTGTTATAGGTATGTTATTGTTTGTATATGCTCGGCCCAGGAAGTAGTACTATTAGAAGATGTGGCCCTATTGGAGTAGGTGTGAATTTATTAAAGTAAGTGTGTCACTGTGTGTGTGGGGGGGGTGGTGTTAAGACTCTCATCCTAGGTGTCTGGGAGCCAGCATTCTGCTAACAGCCTTCAGATGAAGCAATAAAACTCTCAGTTCCCCCTGCACAATGCCTGCCTGGATGCTGCCATGTTCAGGCCTTGATGATAATGGAATGGACTTCTGAACCTATAAGCCAGCCTCAATTAAATGTTGTCCTTATAAGAGTTGCCTTGGTCAGGACAAGGAAGGAGGCTTCAAGCAGGAGTCTGACATTAGGCTAGAACAAAGAAATAATTTCAGTTAGGAATCTAAATCTTAGGCTACAACAAAGAAGTAATCTCAGGTAGAAATCTAAATATTAGACTAGAACAAAGAAGTAATTTCAGACAGGAATCTAAATTTTAGACTAGAACAAGGAAGTAGGTAGGCTTCAGACATGAAAATGACCTTGGTCTAGGACAAGGAAGTAGGCTCAGATACTTTAGTCATTCTGATAAGCCTTTAGAAACAGTGATAATGGGAGTGTTCACATAATTGGGTTTAATGCCTTGCTTTTTCTTTGACTACTTGCGTTTATTGTATTGCTTGTTCCTTGACTATTTGCATCTATTGTATTGCTAGATCCTCAACCTAGAACTGACCTTAATACATGCATGTAATAAAAAATGATATAAAAGCATAAAGAAAGAGGGGGTATAGGATAGGGGGTTCTAAGGAAGGGAAATGGAGAAAGGGAATGATATCTGTATTGTAAATAAATAAAATATCCAATAAAAAAAAAGAGTTGTTTTGGTCATGGTGTGTGTTCAAAGCAGTAAAATCCTAACTAAGACAAGGTATAAAATAAAATCCCAGTTCCCTGATTACTAAGGGATATATTAAATGGTTCACACTCATTTGAAATAAATTTATTTATTTATTTTAGAAATTCTCTCTTTAGTTTTGCATCCAATTTTTAAACAGATTATTTTCTTGAAGTCTAGTTTTTAAATATGTAGACATTTAATATACTTTTGATATTAGGGTCATTATCAGATAGTAGTTGGTAAACTTTTCCCATTCTCTAGGCTGCCACATTGTCCTAATTATAGTGACTATTACTACTCTCAGTTTCATGAGGTCCCCTTTATTAATTGTGTTAATCTCAGTGCTTGTGCTAATGGGGTTCTGTTCAGAAAGTATTTTGTGTCACTGAATGCAGCTACACCCCATTTTCTCTTCTATCAGGTTCACTGTATGTGGTTTTATATTGAGGTCTTTGATCCTTTTTCACTTGAATTTTGTGTAGGGTGATAAGTATGGATCCATTTGGATACCTGTACATGGAACCACCGAGTTTGATCATCACTATTCGTTGAAGTTACTGTCTTTTTTTCTGGTATGTTTTTCTGGCTTCTTTGTCAAATATGGGGTGTCCATAAATGTGTAGACTGATGTCCGTGTCTTAAACTGGATCCCATTGAAAGAGATGTCTGTTTTTGTGCCAATACCTGTTTATATTTCTATAGCTCTGTAATAAAACTTCAAAATGTTGACAGTAAAACTTTCTACAGTTTTGTTTTCTGTTTGTTTTTTCTTTGTTTTTTTTTCAGGATTGTGTTAAATATTCTGGATTTTTGTTTGGTGTTTATGTATATATTTATGTATATATTTATGTATATATGTATGTTTTCATATGGAGCTAAAATGATCCTTTTAAGGTTTATTAGAAAGTTTTAAAATTTTGATGGGAATTGCATTGAATCTGGGTTGCTTTTGGTACGATAGCCATTTTCACTATATCCTACTGATTCATGAGCACAGGCAATCTTTCCATCTTCTGATGTCTTCCTCAATTTCTTTCCTCAATGACTTGACATTTTTATCATATAAGACTTTCATTTGCTTTGTGAAAGTTGAGCAAAATTATTTTATATTGTTTAAGGCTATAATAAATGGTGTTGTATCCTTGATTTCTTTCTTGGAATGTTTATCATTTAAATATAAGAGTGTTACCAATTTTGTAAGTTAACTTTATATCCAGCTACTTTCCTCAAAGTATTTATAAGCTTAGTGAGTTTTCTGAAGGAATTTCTTCTAGGTGATTTACATACACTAAAATATCATCTATAATTAAAGATCTTCCTTTCTAATTTGTCTCCTCTTGAGCTCTCTCAACTTTCTTTTTGCTTTAGCGAAGACTTCAAGTACTATGGTAAACAGATGTGGAAGGAGTGGACAACCTTGTTCCTGATTTTAGTGGAACTGATTTGCGTCACTCTCTATTTAATTTGGCATTGTCTATCATCTTGCTGTAAACTGCCTTTATTATGGTGAGATATCTCTTATATCCTTCATCCCTCCATGTCTTCTTTTATTATCAAAGGCATTTTCTGCATCTAATGATACCTTGTGTAGTTTTTGGTTTTTGGGTCTTTTTATATCATAGATTACATTCGTTAATTTTCATTGTTGAGCCCTCCCTGACTATCTGGGATGAAGCCTACTTGACTGTAGTGGATGATCTTTTCTATGTATTGTTTGATTCAGTTTCTCAGTATTTTGAGTATTTTTTTTTACAAAGTATGTGTTTATAAAAGAGATTGGACTGTAATTCCCTTTCTTTGTTGTGTCTTTAAGTGATTTCGGTATCAGGGTAACTATGGCTAAATTAGGCAATATCATTTGTTTCTATTTGTGGAATAATTTGAGGAATATTGGCCAATCCCTGGACTTTTTTGGTTTGGAAATTTTAATGACTGTTTCTATTTCACTAGGGGTTATAAGACTGTTTAAATTGACTACATTAACCTGATTTAACTTTGTTATATGGTACAAATTGAGGAAATCATCCATTTCTTCTAGATTTTCCTATTTGGTGGCATGCAAGTTTTTAAGATATGTCATTACAAGTCTATGGATTTTCTTACGATCTGTTGTTATGTTTCCCTTTTCAGTCCTAATTTTATTTGGATGTTCCCTCTCTGCCATTTAGTGAATTTAGATAAAATTAAATTGTTGTTCAGTTTACATGAGTTTGTAAGGATTTTATTGTTTCTGTTGTTGTTGGTATCCAACTTCTATCTGTGGTGGTCATATAGGATGCAGTGTGTTGTTTCAATTTCCTGTATCTGTTGAAACTTATTTCATGTCTCAGTATTTCTTCAGTTTGGAAGAAAATTCCATGAGCTTCTGACAAGAAGGTATATATGTTTGTATTTGGAAGGAATGCTCTGTAAATATCTGTTAGGATCCAATTAAGTTTTTGACCTCACTTATCTCTAGCATTTCTCTGTTTAGATGACCTGTCTATTGGCAAGAGTGGGATAGTGAAATCTCCTGCTTTCATTGGGTGAGGATGAATGTGTGGTTTAAATTCTAGTAGTGTTTCTTCTACAAACTTTGCAAAAATTTCATTCAGAGATTTCAAAATGTTTTAATTGGGGTTTTTGTCTTTATCTATCTATCTATCATCTATCTATCATCCATCAACCTATTTATTATGTTTAATTTTTTTTTACCTTATTGGTCCTTTGTATATATATATTATGGCTTTTACTTTTGTCTTTATGGGAGATTCTTGTATTTGTGAATATGTGATCTTCTGGTCTAAATCTGCTTTTTGTGCCTTTTCTTTTGTTCTTTTTCCTATTTGTTTTGTCATATTCTGATTCATTAATTCATTTATATTTGTTTTATCTCATTATTATTCTTAAATGCTTGTTTGTTTTATAAGGAGTGTCTGCAAGGAGGTGACCTTCTATGGGACATGAGGTGGGCAAGATCTCTGAGGAGTTAGGGGAGAAAACGAACATAATCAAAATATATTGTATAGAAAAAATTATTTTCAGTAAAAGAAAAACAGAAGAAAGGAAACGATCACTCAATTTAAATTTAAATTAAATTTAAATTAAATTTAAATTTAAATTAGTAAAATATTTTATATTAATATAATATATAATATAACTAACATAATCTTGTATAATTAATATATTATAAATACAATATAAATATTTAATTTATATACTCATGCATATGTTTTTATATATAGGAATGAATATATATATAAATGAACCAACTGGAGTAGTAAGCTTCCACATGACTTTTCAAAATGATTTTTATGTTAGTTATCTCTCCCGGTATTTGCTCCTATACACTGACCCGTTTCTGTCCCATCTCATTTACCCATCCTGTTCCATTATTTCTTCAAAAGGCAATAGAGCACACTAATATAATTGCTGAATCCTCTTTCTCTGTGTGTTCTGAGACAATATGTTGTAAATCTATAGCTTGCAGTTTTGTTTTTAAAGGTTTTGTTTTAGTTAATGAATTGACTTTTCTTTAATTTAGTTTATATTCATTTTATTAAACTTTCTCTAAAACCCATTTTATTATTTAAAAAATTATTGCCTACTCCAGGGTTGTTCACCTGCAGTAACCTTTGGATTTGATATCAATGAACATGAACTAAAACTATGACATCAGTTGGTCCAATACATTACTTAAACCTTTACGTGACTCTCTCTTGTATGTCATTGATCATTGTACATTGTCTTTATGTTTACTGCTTTGTATTATGTACAATTATTACAATATAAATTCCTTAATTTATTGTTTTTTCTAAGAGACTATGGGATTGTTTTCAGACTCAAAGTTCTTTTTAAATATATTTTTATTGGATATTTTCTTTATTTACATTTTAAATGTTATCCCCTTTCCCAGTCACCCCCACAGAAAATACTCTATCCTGTCCCCCCTCCCTCTGCTTCTATGAGTGTGTTTCCCTACCCACCTCCCTGTCCTCGCATTTCCCTACACTGGGGCATCAAGCATTCATAGGACCTCTCTTCCCATTGACACCTGACAAGGCCATCTTCTGCTACATATTTTCCTGGAGCCATGAGTCTCTCCATATGAACTCCTTGGTTGGTGGTTTAGTCCCTGAGAGCTCTGGGGTGTCTAGTTGGTTGATATTGTAGTTCTTCCTATGGGGTCGCAAATTTCTTCAGCTCCTTCAGTACTTTCTCTAATCTCATTGAGAAAAAATTATATCACTATTTATTTGTTCTCCCCATCTCAGTAAGTATTTACAGGAATCATTAAGATAAACTCTCACATACTTTATAGTCTTCAAGTTCTCTTGATATCATGATAAAATTTCATTATATTGTGTATCAATTATATTTTATGTACATTTTGTTCTGCTTGTAAATCAAATATGGTATTCTTACATTATATTCAGCATTTTTCTAAAATGAATTCTTAATTCTAATATTAACATACTTTTAGATTCAATGCCTCATGTGAATAAGAATAGTTTTATTTTAGTTATTATTTATTTACACATTTACTTATTTATTTATTGGCTATTATCCTAGATAGCATACCTAGTGGCATATTTAGTAGAGGTCATTGAAGGGATTTTATTTCCCTTTATAAACTTCTTAAATATCTCTCATCAGTTTTCTCAAAATGCTTCAAACAATTCGCCAGTGGATAAAATATTTACTGATAGATTTATATTATTATTTTGGAAAAATCTTACTAGGTAAAAATCCTCTTCTGTTTCTTAGATGCTGAATTTTCTTGATTAGGTGTTTACAGTGCTGTAAATTTTTTTATAGCTACTGAATGTGACTTCTTTATTAAATAGAGTGTCAACTTAATATTGTTCTATGTGAAAATCGTAAACTATTTGACCATGCTACTGAATTATTTTTCAATTGAATCTACTTAACTTTGCTATACTAATATTTACTTCTATACTCATGGAAGATGAGTGTCTTTTTTTCCTCTGTGTTAAAAAGTCATGTCAAAATTGGAAATAAAATAGCTCAAAATTGGGCTAGAAAGATGACTGAGAGCTAAGGAGCACATAGTGCTCTGGCAGAGGACCCAATCCGGGTTCCAATCAACCCATCTCCATAAGACCTGATGCCCTCTTCTGGCCTCAACCATCACTGCACTCCTGTGAATACCACTTGTCTTAGGATTTCTCTTGCTGTGAGGAAACACCATGATTAAGGCAACACCTATGAAGGAAAGCATTTATTTAGAGCTGGATTATAGGTTGAGAGTTTTAGTCATTATGGTAGAAAGCACAGCAGCATGTGGGCAGACATAGTGCTAGAGAAGTAGCTGAGAGTTCTACATCTGGATCTGGAGGCAGCAAGAAGAGTGTGATACTGGCTTGATCATTGGATACCTCAAAGCCCATCACCAGTGGCATAATTCCTCTGACCAGGCTATACCTACTTCAACGAGAACACACTTCCTAATCGGGATAGTGCCTGTGACACCATCCCTTCATATATACCATTTACTTTTATCTATTTATGTTTTGTACATGAGTCTTTTATTTGCCTGATATAATTTTTATTGAGAAAGCTTACTGCTGAATGAGCTCATCTTTTGTAGTTCTTTCTGAATTCTGGCTGGCTGGTTCAACTCAGCTGTTCTGGCACAAACTACTCTCCAAACTGTTTGATTTGATCTGGTTTCTCTCAGCTTCGCACTGAATTGCTGTACTTGGCCTTAAACTAACTTTGACAATATGTTCTAACTTTCTGGGAACTTTTTATTCTTTGACTTCAACTGCCTCTGCTGACCTGCATTGAACTTCATGAACTCAAGAACAAACTCAACTCCACTACACTGCACTCACTGCACTGACTCTCAAATGACTCAACTCCAAACTCACTGAGAAACTCACTGAATAGAATTGACAAATTGTCTCTCACTATACTACTCTTAAATAGCTTTTCTTCTGTCAGTTGGGTATATCCTATATCTGATTAATTCTGTCAAATCTTCCCCTGATTCATCACTTTTTCTGCTGCTCAATTATACTTCATTGGGATTGTACTAAATCCCAATGTTGTGTACTAAATGATTCCAGCCAGAGATATTAAAAGTGTATATTAAGGGCATGTTTGCATTCCAGCTTGATCACACAGACATAGGTGTGTGGCTGTGATCAGAGCAGCCATGTGGTTGGATTAAAATTCTTTACATTTTTATTTTGAGACAGAACCTGATAAATTTTCCAGCACCCACATAGGGTCTCATAAATGTCCAATAAATCCTCTTTGGGAGAATTTTGACACTCTTTTTCTCACTTTCAAAGGCACCAGAAACACACATGGCACACATACCCACACCGACAACACAGACACATTAAAATACATATTAATTTTTTAGTTTGCTGATACAAGGTTTGTTTGTGTAGCCCTGGCCCTGGAACTTACATGATAGACCATAATTACCTCAAGCTCAGATATCTACCTGCCTATGCTAAACTATGCTAAATAAACAATGCTTAAATAATTCTTTTTAAGGAAAAATCACTCCTTTTATACAGTTAGAAATACATTTCAATCACAGTATGTTTGAAATTGTATGTCTCTGTACTTTTAAACACAATTAATCTGTATTTGCTATTCACAGCCTGCAGGGCCTATCTCATAGCTTTATTCAATGTATTTCTAGGGTACTAGTATCAAGCAATGATTGTGGGTGATTATTATAGACTTGTTCAGACATCAGCGTTTTATCAACATTACCTCTGGGGGAAAAAAATCAATGGATTTCTTTACTGTTACATGTTCAAAAATGCTTTTTGAATATAAATAACTATTTTATAACATATCCTTTCTTGAGTTTCTGCAAACATCATGTTGAGTAGTTAGCTTCTTTGTTTTCAATTCATTGTAATTCATTGTTTTCATTCATCTGTGTTCTGATAAGTATGCCTAACACCTAATTGATACAATTTTGCTGTAACTGATCAGTTCACACTCAATACATAACTGAGATCTTTGTTTACTCACATTTAATCATTTTGTATAATTTTTCTATTCATTACTATGTTCTTTATACCACCTTTGACATGAAATTCCATTGATACATCCTTTTATTTTTCAGATCATCCTTTTATTTTTCAGATCAAATCTAGCTGCCACTATGCCAGCTAGATTTATGTCACCTTGACACAAACTGTCATCTAAGAGAAAGAGACCTCAACTGAGAAAATGACTACATAAGATCAGTCTTTTGGCTAGCCTGTAGGACATTTTCTGAGTGATTGTTGGGGGAAGTTCTAGGCTGGTGGTCCTCGGTTCTATAAGAAAGCAGAGTTAGCAAACCATGTGGAGCAATTCAGTAAGCAGCATCCCTTCATGGCCTCTGCATCACCTCCTGTCTTCAGATTCCTATTCTCTTTGAGTTGTTCTCCTGCTTTTCTCCTGTTGTAGACTAAAATATATAAGTATATGATAAATAAACCCTTTCCTCCTCAACTTGATTTGGGTCATGGTGTTTCATTACAGAAATAGAAACCCAAACTAAGACAAACCATGCTCGTCTGCAAGATATTTCACACTGAGACATCTCACTAGTTTCTCCAACTGTATGATAGATACAAAATATATCTGTCCTCATTTACAAATGTTTAAATTAAAAATGTATGCTCCATGTTTGTGTGTGATTGTCTATACTAGAATATACAGATGCAAGAGAGTGTCTTCATAATTGTTTTTCAATTGTTTCTTCACATCATGTTTGAGACAGAATTTCCTACTGAACTTGGAATTACTATCATGACTGGGTAGGATGGACTGTGGTGCAGGGCTTTTAAGGGTGATAGGCTAGGGACCTACAGCCCACTCTGTCCAAACAAGCCAGTAGCCTAACTGGGGATGTTCAACTCTTTCACCTCGCTAATTCTAATCATCTAACCTCACCTTTACCTCTGGAGCAAATCATTTACTCTGGCCTCCCTCCATCTTTCTGCATCACCAATGGGTCAAGGAAATCTCCAACTTTCCTCTACAGTCATACTGTTCTATCAGCCTCTAGATCCAGAATGTATTCCCTGGGTACCCACCAGCCATGCCTGTAAAGGAAGCAAGGAGACAAACAAAGAAGGGATGTGAGCTTCAAATCTTTGCTCTCCCTCCTTCTCTCAAGGCACTGAGGCACAATATGGCCCCAGTGATGGTATCAGGATTTGGTGTGCATGCATGGGATAGATCCCACGTTGTGCCAGTCACTGGATGGCCTTTCTTTAAGTCTCTGCTCCATTTTTCTCCCTGCATTTCCATGCATTTTTTGGGTGGGATGGATCTGGGTTACCTCACACAGGAAAACAATCTGGATGTTTCTTGGAAAATTGGAAATAAGTCTATCTGAAGACCCAGCTATAGCACTCCTGGGAATATACCCAAAATATACTCCACCATGGGTCATGTGCTCCACTATGTTCATAGCAGTCTTATTTATAGTAGCCAGAAGATAGAAACAACCCAGATGACTCTAAACAAAAACATTAATAAAGAAATTGTGGTAAATTTACACAATGGAATACTATTAAGCTATTATAGTCAAGGACACCATGAATTTTGCTGGAAAATGAATGTTAGAAAATAAAGGTCATTTTAAGAGGCATATTCATAGCGCTAAGTGTCTACATAAAAAAATGCAGAGTTATCATACTAGTAAACTAACAGTACACCTAAAAGATCTAGAAGGAGAAGAAATCACTTCCAAAGCAAATAGATGACAAGAAATAATCAAACTCAGAGCTGAAAGCAATAAAATTGAAACAAATATGCAAAAACTTACTGAATCAAAGTGTTGGTTCTTTGATAAAACAAATTGAGATTGACAAACCCTTATGGAAACTAAGAGATGTAGAAAGAATGTCCAAATTATCAAAATGAGAGATAAAAAGGGGGCATAGCAACAGATACTGAAGAAATCCAGATAATCTAAGGACATACTTTATAAACCTATACTCCACCATATTGGAAAATCTAAAAGAAATAAATAATTTTCTTGATGCATATTACTTACCACAGTAAAGTCAAAAAGAAATAAGCAATTTAAACAGAATTTTAAGTCTAATGACATAGAAATAACAATTTCAAAGTTCCCAACCAGGTTCAGGAGAAACGGTGAAGAGCTTAAGAGCACTGGCTGTTCTCCTAGAGAACCTGGGTTTAATTCCTAGCACCAATATAGCAGTTGACAATGGTCTCTAACTCAAGCTCCAGGGTATGCAATGCCTTATTCTGGTCTCAACGGGCAACAAGATGTGCCATGATCTCTAGACTTAGATGCAGGCAAAATATCCATATGTATAAAACAAAGATATTTTTAAAAAATATTTCTCTCAACCAAAAAAGAAATCTCAGGGCCAGATGGCTTAGTGCAGAATGCTATCAGACTTTCAAAAGAAAAGTAGTTGTAGTACTCTACAAATTATTTCAAAAAATAGAAGCAACACTTTCTATTTCATTATATGAGGCCACAGATACCCTGATACCCAAATCAAAGACCTAACAAAAAAATTACAGACTAATTTTTTTATGAACATAGATCTAAAATTTCTTAAAACAAAATAAAGTAACATCCACTGTCATCAATAGAGCTCATACCAGAAAAGCAGGATGGGTTCAGCATATGTATATTGATAAATATAATCAATAATATAAACAAACTAAATACACATAATAAATGATCATCTTATTAAAAACAGGAAAGACCTTTGACACAATCCAACACCCCTTTTTAATAAAAGCCTTTAAAGGATTAGGGATACAAGGAACTACCTCAACATAGCAAAGACAATTTATAGCAAGTTCATAACCAACATAAACTTAAATGAAGAGAAATTCAAAGCAATTCCACTAAAATCAGGAAGAAGACATATTTTTCTTGTAGCTCTTTTCTAGTCACACTAGTACTTGAAGTCTTAGCTAGAACAATAATGTGACTGCAGGAGCTAAAGAAGATTAAAAATTAGAAAGAAATCAAAGTATCCTTATTTTCAGATCTTATAATACTATACACAAGTGACCCTATAATTTCCTCTGGAAGATTCTCATAGGTGATAAAGACGTTCAGCTAATTAGATGTATATAAAATTAACTCACAAATGCTAGTTAGCCTTCCTAATGACCAATGGATTGAGAAATAAATCAGGAAAACAGTACCTTTCACAATAATCTCAAATAATATAAAAAATGGTGGAGTATCTTCAACAAATGGTGCTAGTTTAACTGATATCCAGCTTTTTAAAAAGTTATTTATAGATTTTGGATATTAGCCTACTATTGAATTATAATTATTAAAATATTTCCATGTCTAGTGTTGTCACACTATTGATATGATGGTTTTGAAAGCAAAAGATTTTCTTTGCAATTCAGGTAGGAGTCTGCACTAAAACTATCTGGATCTGGGCTTTTTGGGGAAAGGGCTTTGGGAGACATTTCATGACTGCTCTATTTTTAGAGGTCATAGGGTTTTTAACAATAGTTTACCTGATCTTAATTTAATTTGGTAAGTTGTATCTGCCCAGAAAAAGCATTTAGTTAAGATTTTCCAATTTTGTGGAGTACAGTCTTTCAGAGAAAAACCTAATGATTCTTTGAATTTCCTATGTCTGTTGTTATGTTTCCCTTTTCATTTCTGACTTTATTTGGACACTGTCTCTCTGTTCCTTGGTTAGTTTAACTAAAGGTTTGTTCATCTTGTTGATTTCCTCAAAGAAGGAGCTCTTGATTTCCTTGATTCATTGTATTGCTTTCTTTGTTTCTAACTGACTGATTTCAGCCCTGCTTTTATTTCCTGTCCCCTACTCCTCTTTGCTCTTTGGCGTACATTCTTCTTCTTCTTCTTCTTCTTCTTCTTCTTCTTCTTCTTCTTCTTCTCCCTCTTCCTCTTCCTCTTCCTCTTCCTCTTATTCTTATTCTTTGTCTTCTTCTCCTTCTCCTTCTTCTTCTTCTTCTTCTTTCTTCTTTTCTAGAGATTTAAGATTTAATTTTAAATTTTTGATATGAGTACTTTGTAATTTCTTTATAGAGGCATTTAGGTTTATTAGCATTCTTGACACTACCTTCACTGTATCTCATAAATTTGGGTATGCTGTGCCTTAATTTTCATTGAATTCTAGAAAGTTGTTAATTTCTTTATTTCTTCCCTGACCCAGAGACCATTGAATATACAGTTGTTCAATTTCTATAATTGTCTAGGTTTTCTAGTGCTTCTGTTATTAAAGTTCAGTCTTAATCCATGGTGGTCTCATAAGATACAAGGTGTTATTTCACTTTTCTTGTATTTGTTGAGCCTTGCTTTGTTCCTAACTATATGATCAATTTTGAAGAAAGATCCCTTTGCTGAGAAGAAGGTATATATTCTTTTGTGTCTGAGTGATATATTCTATAGATGCCTGTTAGGTCCATTTGATTCATAATCTCTGTTCATTTCATAATTTCTCTGTTAAGTATTAGTTTGAATGTCCTGTCAATTGGTGAGAGTAAGGTGTTGAAGTCTCCCACTATTAATGTGTAGGTTTCAATGTGTGAATTAAGACTTAGAAATATTTCTTTTTCAAATATGGGTCCCCTTGTGTTTCAGGGACAGATGTTCAAAATTGAAATACTATCTTGGTAGAATTTTCCTTTGTTGAGTATGAGTATGAAGTTTCCTTCCCTGTCTCTTAATTTTTGTTCAATATCTACTTTATTAGCTATTAGAATGGCTACTCCAGCTTGCTTCTTGGGTTAGTTTGCTTGGAAAACTTTTCCAGACCTTTACTTTTAGGTTATCTACCTTTATTGTTGAGGTGTGTTTATTTTATGCACCAGAAAGATAGGTGCAGTTTTAGCATTCATCAGGTTAGCCTGTGTCTTTCTATTATTATTAATTAAATATTATTATTATTAAGTCCATTGATATTGAGAGAAATTAATGACCAGTGATTGTTACTTCCTGTTATTTTGATGTTGCTGGTATTAGTGTGTGTGTGCTTCCCTTGTTTTTTTTTTTTCTAGTACAGAATTACTTCTTTCCTGTGTATTCTTGGATTTAGTTATCCTCATTGAGTTGGAGTTTTCTTCTAGTATTTTCTCTAGGGCTGAATTTGTGAGTAGATATTGTGTGAATTTGGATTTGTCTTGAAATATCTTGTTTTCTTTGTCAATGATCACTGAGATTTTGTTGGGTATAGTTGTCTCGTTTGGTATCTGTTGATTTTTTAGAGATTATAAGATATCTTTCTAGGTCCTTCTAGCTTTGGGAGTTTTCATCAAGAAGCTGAGTCTAATTCTGATAAGTCTGCTTTGTATGTTACATTCCCTTCTTCGGTTGCTGGATTTAATATTCTTTTTTTTTCTTTGTACATTTTATGTTTTGATTATTAAGTGGCAGGAGGATTTTCTTTTCTGTTCCAGTCTAACTGGTGTTTTATAAGATTCTTATATTTTTATAGGCATCTTTTACTTTAGGTTGGGAAAGTTTTCTTTTATAATTGTGTTGAAAATATTTTCTGGGCCTTAGAGCTGGGAATCTTCACATTCTTCTATTCCTATTATTCTCTAAGTTAGGTCTTTCATGGTATCCCAGTTTTTCTGGATTCTTGTGTCAGGACTTTTTAGATTTAACATTTGTTAACTGATATATCAGTTTCTTCTATTGTATCTTCTATGCCTGAGATTCTCTCTTCCATCTTCGGTATTCTGTTAGTGATGCTTATATCTGTTGTTTCTGTATTCTTCCCTAGGTTTTTCATTTCTAGGATTCCTTCAGTTTGTTTTCTTCATTGTTTCTATTTATTCTTTTAGGTCTTGCAGAGCTTTATTTGTTTAACTTTTTGATTGTACTTTCCTGTATATCTTTAAGGAATATTCTCTCTTCAAAGATCACTACTTGTTTGATTATATTTTCCTGTATTTCTTTAAAGGATTCATTCATTTCCTCTTTAAAGGCCTGTATCATCTTTATAAGATTGGATTTAAGGTCATTTTCTTGTGCTTCAAATATGTAAGGATATCTAAGGTTTGCTGTAGTATGGTAAGTGGGCTCTGAAAATACAATATTGCCATGGCTTTTATTGTTTGTGTCCTTTCCAGTGCCTTTAGCCACCTGGATGACTTTTGATCCCTAGATGTTCCTATTATAGTAGGTATTGGGAAGGGGTTTAATCCTCATGGTTGGTGTGACAGGCCTTGACTGGTATCCTTGGATGGTATGATTCTGGATCTGCAAGTATATATGCTTCAGGATCTGTAGGTCTGTATACTTTAGTAGTTGCAGATCTGATGAAGGTGGGCAGAGAAATAGTGGGAGAATGGAGTTTCTTCTGGGCTAGCAGAATGCTCAGGGAAGCTTTGCTTGCCCCACCAAACTCAGCAAGCAGGGACGATAGGTGGAGGAAGGGAAGCTTACCTGTATGGTTCAAAATCCTTGAGTCTGAAAAAGGTTGGAAAAAAGGTGGAGGGAAAATGAATGTCCCTGTGGGATAGCAGTCTGCTCAGAGCAACTAGGCTTACACCAAAGAACTCATCAAGGGGGTAAGATAGGTGGGGGAAGGGCTCATGCTCCTTTTCTTTTCCTCTTTTCATTCTGTTTTTTTAGCAAATATATATATATTCATTTTATTTATTATTCTTAGAAGCCTCTTTGTTTTCTATTGACAGACAGGAAGAGAGTGGATGTGATCGGAGAGAAGATGTGACGAAACCAGGAGCAGGAGAGAGAAGGGAACAATACTCAGCATATTCTGTTTCTTCTTGTTTTTGTTCTTCCTCTCCCTCTTCTTCTTCCTGCTCCTACTTCTCTTCTTTCTCATCCTTCCTCCTCCTTGTTCTTTTATGTCTTCTTTCTGTTTTTTTGTTTGTTTGTTTTTGTTTTTTTGAGACAGGGTTTCTCTGTGTAACAGAGCCATGGCTTTCCTAAAAAAAAAAAATCTTTGTAAGTTACGCTGACCTTGATCACACAGAGAACAGACTGTGTCTGCCTTCTGAATGCTGGGTCTCAAGGTGTGTACCACCAAGCCTTGCAAAAATATTTTTTCAATAAAATAGAAAAAAATAAAAGATGAATAAACTGTTTATCAACCTCAGAAAATGGATCAGAATATATTGTCTCATACCAATGAAGATGAATGATCTGAGTATGCAGAGGAATGCCATTTTATTAAGAATTACTACAGAAAAGTAGGATCTTCAGTAAATGGAGAAAAACATTAAGCAATGTCTATAAGACTGTCTAAATCTCTGAGATTTTATTTCCTGAGTTTATAGAAACCCCACCAACCAGGAAGGGGATTATGCACAGTTGAAGCCCTGCCTTTGCAGTTATTTATGGTTGAAATTCCAGTCTGTCAACCTTTGTGTTTTATTTGTTGATGAGCTTGAATATCTGCTGTTGTTAGTTATAGGCTGGTGTTTTCTCTAACCATGCAGGACTTTCATGTTGTTATTTATACTAATATCTCTTTGTTCTTTGGCCCACAAACACTTGTAGCTTTTCCATGGCAGAGGATTAACTGCATCACCATGACTAAGATGTATCACTATTTGTTCTTCATTCCTTTGTATTTAGCTCTTTGCATTTGGGTTGTCTTGGGGGATTTTCTAGGTTGAAAACCTCTGTTTCAAAGACAACCTTAAAGTTTAATTTGCTACAATTAGTACCAAAAAAAAAAACCCAAGAATATGTGAAAAAAAATGTTATACATGTTCCTTGGCAGCTTTGGGAGATTTGGGTAAAGGGAAGCCAGCCTGCTCTCATTAATACAACTTGTGGTGGTTTAAATAGGTATGCCCCCCATAGACTTACGTGCATAAATTCTTGCCCCACAGGGAGTCGCACTATTTGGAGATGTTGCCTTGCTGGAGTAGGTGTGTTACTGTGGAATAGAGCTTTGTGGTTCCCTGTGTTTAAGCTCCATCCGGTATAGAGCACAGTTTTCTCTTGGCTGCCTTTAGATCAAGTTATAAAACTCTCTGCTCTTTCTCTGACATCATATCTGCCTGAACACCACCATGATTCCAGCCTTGAAGATATGGATTGAAACTCTCAAACTGTAAACCATCCCCAATTAAATGTTATCTATTAGAAAAGTTGCCTTGGTCACAGTGTCTCTTCACAGCAATGGAAACCCTAAGAAACCTGCCCATCTTCCATCTGTCTTAAACACTCACTCATCCTTTTTTTGTGCTCTAGACTTTTCTCTGTTGTGATGCAAAATACCTTTTGAGGCATACTGTAATAGTTTAGTCAGGAACCCCACTACACTCAAAGTTTTACCTGATAACCAAAACCCAGTGACCTCACTTGCTCAAGATAACCAGATACACAGCTGTGTAAGCAGAAGAGTCCAAGATGCCTACATGACAGGATAAAGCAGAGACCAAGAACAAATTATCACTCTTTATATCTTCAGTATTGCCAGAGACATCTGATAAATGCTACTTTGACCTATGCTGCGGCTGGAGAGTCTCTTCTGTGATTCAACTGGAGACTACCATGACAGACTAGACCTGACCTACAGTTAGAATATGTTCCATGGGTGAGTAGCCTCGGGGTGATAGCTTAGGACATGGAGAGTGAACTTTCTGTGATATCTCAGGTATTAAAATATAATTTTGTTATGCCAACTATGTATATCTACCTTCTTGCTCCTGACAACTGTTATGTTCAACCCACACTTGTGTTCTCTCTGTATCATATGACTATCTTGTAGTTTTCACCATGGATTTTTTTTCCTTATTTGTCTATAGAGAATAGCCTGCTCAATCCCCTGCAAGACTATAACGTCCAATTGGCTCCAAACCCTAGTTCTAGGTTTACAAACACTGTGTTATCATGACTGTACTTAACCCACTGAGTCAGCTCTTCAGGTTCTGTCTTATCACTGTTATCTACCTGAGTCTCTAAAGTCTTTGAAGGCATTTTCATAACCATATTTACACTATAGAGTAAAACAATCAATAAACCAAATTAGAAACAAAAACTGTGTAAGGCAGGAAAGTTTGGACCTAGAAGAAGTATCTTAAAAATTAGCCATTGCTAGCTCTAGCTTGCATAGAGATCACTTCATTGCCCTTTGTTGAAATGCTTCCAAAGGTGTATATGTCTTCCCATAGAAAAGGGATATTAAAGTCTGAGAGAAAATGGAATCAGCCTTTCCCTAGTGTAAACGATGTGCCAGAATCTTGAATGAAACCTATCATACGAAGTGAGGTATTGAAATTTTGTGTCAGTGTTCAAAAGTTTCAGATTTTTTTGAATTTCAGCTATTGAGTTCTTGGATTAATGTTTTTCAACATGTATCAATTTATACTTGTACAGATATTTTTAAAAAGTTTTTATCATATTTTTGTGTTTTTCATATACGCCAGTGAGTCTACATTTCTTGATGGCTTCAAGATCTTCCTAAAGAAGCAGCACTATTATTCCATTGGGTACTATCCTGTGGGAAATTATTTTTCTTTCAAAGAACTTTTTTATTTGTTTATTCATGAAGTCTACTTGTATAAACGAAAGAATTTTCGGTCAGAAGTTAAATTCATTAGGAATTGTCTTAAATGTTTTCTCTATCTTTATAATATCTCTCAGGTAGCTTTGGATCTTTATTTACTACATTATTCATTAGCTATACAATTTGCTTTGTTCATCCAGGAACTTCTTTAGATCTTCCTAGAAGTTACTATAAAAGAATAATATGAAAGGGGTGAGTGGCACACACAATTCCCTCAGCCCTATTGTCTAGCTCTGGTCTTGCTTGTCAGCCCAAAGGAGCCTTATAGAACCCCAAGGGCATCTTGCCTCCCTTTGAAAATCTCAGGGCCAAAAACTAATCAGCTTGAAACCCTGCTGGACTACCCATTCTACTCGGATCCACCTGCTACCCCAGCTGGGTCTGTCTTGGCCACAGACTGTAGAGTAGGCTCTGCCTGAAGCACAGCCAAACAGAGTAGGGTACCCTGACATCTGTTGTCTGGCCCATGACTCCCACTACTTTCTCAAGAAGTCCTGATGCCATCAGGATCATCTGGCCAACACTAGGGAAAACCAAATGCCTAGCAGAAAGTATAAGAACATAAACATCAAGACTCAGGGTAAGATGGGACTTCCAAAGTCAACACAATTCTTCACAGATCTTGAAAAAACAATTCTGGACATCATACAGAAAAACAAACAAACAAAAGAAAATAAACCAGGATAGCTAAAAAGATTTTGAACAATAAAAGAACTTCTGGAGGTCTCACTATTCTTGAGTTCAAGCTATACAATAGAGCAGTAGTTATAAAAACTTTATAATATTGGTAAAAAGACAGACAGAGGGAACAATGAAATTGAATAAAAGCCCCAGAAATAAATTCATACACTTATAGACATTTGGTTTTGACAAAGAAGCCAAAACCATATATTGGAAAAGGAGAACATCTTCAACAAATAGTGCTGGTCTAACTGAATGTCTACATGTAGAAGAATATCAACTGATCTATAATTATCACCCTCCACAAAACTCACATCCAAATGAATTAAAGACAAAAACATACAACTAGAAACACTTAATGTAATAGAACTGAAAGTAGGGAGTAGCTTTGAGCTCCTTAAGACAGGAAACAACTTCCTAAATAGAACACCGATAGCTCAAGCACTAATTTAAAAAATTGATAAGTGAGACCTCATGAAACTGAAACTGTCTTTATGTCAAAGGATACTATCGTTAGGACAAAGGACACCATCATCAGGATAAATCAACAGCCTACTTATTATAAAATGATCTTCACTAACCCTACATCTGACAGAAGGCTAATATCTAAAATACAGAAAGAACTCAAATATTTAGACACCACCAATCAAAATAATCCAATTAAAAATGAAGTACAGAGCTAAACAGAGAATTCTCAACAGAGGAATCTCAAATGTCTAAGAAGCACATAAAAAATGTTCAGCATCCATAGTTGTCATGTAAATGCAAATCAAAATGACTCTGACAATCTACCTTACACCCATCAGAATGGTTAAGATTAAAAACTCAAAGGACAGCACATGCTATAGAGGTAATCAAGCATGGGGATCACACTTTCATGGCTGATGGGAGTGCAAACTTCTATAACACTTCTGCAAATCAGTTTGTAGGTTTCTCAGAAGATTGGGAATAGTTCTACCTCAAGATCCAGCTACACCACCCTATGCATATATCCCAAAATGTGCTCCACAAGGACACTTGCTCAACTATGTTCATAGAGTTTTGTCAGTAATAGCTAGATACTGAAAGCAACCCAGATGTCCTTCATCTAAAAAAATGGATACAGAAAAAATATGGTATACCTACACAATGGAATACTACTCAGTCATTAAAAGCAAACGCATCATGAATTTTGTGAGCAAATGAATAGAACTAGAAAATATTTCCTGAGTGAGATAACCAAGACCCAAAAGGACAAAGCCTTGTACCCAAAGTATGTCCTGCCTACAAGATATACAGGGACAAAGATAAAGCAGAGCCTGAGGGAATTGCCAATCAATGACTACTCCAAATTTAGATACATCCCATGTGAAAGAACCAAACCCTGACATTATTAATGGTACTTCAGTATGCTTTCAGATGGGAACCTAGCATAACTATCCTCTGAGAGGCTCTACCCAGCAGCCAATGGAAATAGATGGACTCACACCCAAATATTAGATGGAGCTTGGGGAGTCTTACAGAAGAGTTGGGAGAAAAACTGAAGGACCTGAATAGGACAGAGACTCCACAGGAATACCAACAAAGTCAACTAACCTGAACTCTTGGCAGCTCCTTGAGACTGTATCACCAACCAAAGAATGAGGTCAGCCTAGACCTAGGACCCCTGCACATATGTAGCAGATGAACAGCTTATTCTTCATGCAGATTCCTCAAACAATTGTAGCAGGGTCTGTCCTGAGCCTGTTGCTAGCCTGTCTGCCTGTGGAGCCCGTACCCCTAAATGTACAGCCTTGTCTGGTCTCAGTGGAAGAAGATGTGCCTACTCTCTCAGCAAGCTGATATCTGTATGTGTGTATGTTGTGAGAGGGGTGACATTCAGAGGGGAGATTTCCCTTCTCAGAAGAAAAAGAGAAGAAGAAATGATGGGAGGACTTGAATGAGGGCATAGAGGGAGGAAAGGAAGGGAAGATATTGTGTTATAAGGCAAATAAATAAACAAATTTAATTTACAAAGAATAATAAATACTAGAAGGTCCAAGTGATATTACATTCTCTTTATCAAGTAGAATCTTTCAGCTTCTACTTGAAACATAAGCAAAATTACTGATGGCTTAAGAATCATATATCTTATAGGATTTCTATTGAGATTTGAGTTGTCTCTAGTTGTACAATAAGGAAAAGACAGGTAGTGAACTCCGCAGCTCGGAACTTCAAGTCAGTACCCTAACATAAATGCCAAACTCTGCCAAAGTAATGTAAATCTTACAAAATGGATGCAGTGCATGAACTTCAGGTACACGCTCTTCCACTCCATTCCTAAATACAAGAGGGTTATTGACATTTCTACCTTTAGAAGCTTCATCCTGTCCCTTTAGCCTCCAACAGAAGATTTCAACTATGCGAATGTGACATGAGGAAAACTGATTTTGAATTTTAATGCTAACATGTTTTAAAACTATCAATTTTGTCTTCTTTTAGGACTCAATATAGGTTCTCTGAGTCATCAAAAGTTAACTTCAAATTAATATTCAAAATCATCAAGTGTTCCAGGGGAAAAATAAATATTAAAAATTCACAATTCATTTCCCTTTTGTAATTTAACATCATGTCTAAATACTTCATATTACTCTTATACATTTAAAATACTGATAATCCTTCCTTCAAAGGCCAAAGACCACTCAGTAAAATATGCAATGGAAGATATAAAAAGATCTTTTTTGAGTTATCAATCATAGTTGTCCAGAGAGTTCCACAAAAATACAGACTATTGATCTTGTTCTTCGTTGAAGCCATGAATTTTAAAGATAAACATATAGCTACCACCTTAGCAAACAAGCATAAACTCTAGCTACGTTCTTAGCATTTGTTTTTACAGTCAAAAGTAAATGTAGTTCTTATACTTCATCAAGAAAAATTCTCTTTGGAACAGATGACAACCTTTGTAGAAAGCCATAGCCAATCAAAATGTAGAGCTTTGGATCCCAGTCTTAACAGATACATCTATAGTACAAATCCCACACCTAATATTCAAGGGTCTTTGTGAAATAGTAGGCAGAACAATTGTAAGAGCAAGAAAAACAGGGAGTTAGCTGTGAGATTTTGTCAAAAGTTACACCAAAAAAGTCTCACCAACATGACTGCCTAAATTTGAACTGAGTAAGAACAACAATAAATATGCTAATGAGGATGGGGGATGGGAAGCCTAGGTGGCTTCAAACTTGCTCAAAGAACTACAGGCAACTATGGAATTGACATATATACATATATTTGAAAAATACTTATTGAAAGTCTACAATTATATAATTTCTCCCTTCCCGCTTTTCATTCCAAACATTACCATATAACCCTCCTTATTCTCTTTCAAATTCTTGATCTCTTTTTTTTTCATTATTTGTACACACAGACACACACAAACACACAGAGACATCCCCCCCAAAAAGCACACAAATTAAGAGAAATAATGTGCTCCTAATTAATTACAAATAGCTAATTGAAGAAGGATAATTTTATATAAAGTCAGGGAATGAAACAAAGAAATTGAGGTTACTTCAGTGTTCAAAACTGAAGTTGTCTTCATGATCTTAGCCTCGGTATTCTAGCATTATTGCTAAGCAACCTAAGGAAATGCTCAAATTGGTGAGCTTCTCATCATGGAATGTAACACCTGTGACAATTATTCTGGGATTTCTGAAACTGAAAATAAAGTTTTTCTTCAGTGAATTTATATAAAAAGGAGTTGAATGGTTAAAAACACGTATCACTGTCCACATAAAATCTGTTATTCAGGAAAGTTCAACATATCAAGAAGAATACATCTCCCATATTTCTATTCATTTTCATATACATACCCCTATTTCCTCATAGGAAGATGATTGCTATAGTAGAAATGGTGTATATAAAATCATATTAAAAGCTAGTAGGCAGTAACCTGAAAAATATATATACTATTGATACATTATTTTTTTCTGGAAATGTAAAGAACAAAATTACAGAAGTAAGTCTTCAGATTACTTAAAATCATGAAGAACAAGGAGAGCCATACTAGTGATTAATATTTAATTGGTACTTTTTATGGATGATGCTGATGAAGCCAATAGTGATGGCTTTCTTGACTGAGGTAGACGGTGGGAACGCACTGTACTAGATTTTCGGCTTGAAACTTCCTTTGACACTTTCTTTATTTGTACAGGTGTAGGCTGAACTTGGGGTTTTTGTTTACTTTCTTTTCTAACACAAAGTAGCCAATAAAGACAACTTAAAAGGGAAACCAAAATAATGAGCAGAAATGGAAGCAGATAGGAAAACTTTTCCTCTTTCTTTGGTCTAGGAGGTGGGCCACTGTCTACACTACCTCCATGTCCTCTTATTATACAGTTAGGAGGATCCCAGAGGAAGTTGCAGTGGCAATGATGTTTATTGTTGCAGATGCCCCTGTTATTACAGAACATAGGTGAACAGTTGCTGTCTAATGCAGATATATGTACACAATGCCTATGGATACAGATATGATTTAGCTCACACTCTGTGCCATCTTTCACATCACCTATATCAGTTAGGTTTGTCCCAGGATGGTAATCAGTGCCCCAGCATGATACATTTTTGACAACAGCAAAATGAATGGTACTGTGATTTTTCATATGGGGAATTTCTATCACATTATCACATTGAATTCTCCCACAAAGTGCATCATTGCCTTCACATTTTATGTATGTAGGTCCCTGAAGACCACAATGGCCAAAACGATCACCTTTAGTGTTTATTTCTCTGTAGCAATGTCCATTTGCAGTCTTTGCATTCCGGCCAAAAATCTGTCTACAGTGTTCATTGCGGTCATTACATCGCTTTTCATAGCAATAGGCTAAGACCCCACAGGGTATTCCATCTTCCACATAAACATCATCTGGACATTTATGGAATGTTCCATTGCACCACTCTGGAAGATCACACAAGTTATCACTTTTTCTACACAGAGTCCCTGATGGTAAAAACTGACAGTTTTTGCAGCAAAGTCCAAAGGCACAGGAAGACCCAGTAGTCAGAGTGCAGTTTGACATGCAGCACATGTCACTTGCACACTTCTTTAAAGATCCACAGTCACATTGCTCGTTGTCTTCAACAACACCATTTCCACAGTGGGTCATGTCAAAAATATCCTTTGTGTACATGTTTTCCATCAAACAGCTTGCGTTCTTTATACTGTATGACCAAAAGTAATTATAACTACAATTGCTGAATTTGGGTATTGGTGGGCTGCTCATGTGCATTATACATTTACTGTAACTACACTTACATGTATCATCATCATGGCTCATGCCCAAATTATGACCTAAGTGATGAGCCACTCCAAGGGCACGAAGGTTCAAAGTTCTGTCTATGAAAGTAACAACTGCACAACTACGCTTCAGATCACAAATCCCACTGGTAGAAGCAATGCCATTTAATCCTCTCAAGTGCCTATGTATGAAAAGATGTGAGGTATCATGTTTTAATCTATGAAGAAAGTTTGAGGCCTTCCACCGGCAATATAGTTTTAGAGATTTTCTTACATCATCTACTAAAATAGGGTTTTTCTTATTCCAAATCTCCAAACCAACCAATAGTGTTTTAATTCCAATTACTTCATAAATGGTATCTACTATACTTATCACAGAATATAGATCTGACAGCATTATTGTGTAATTATGTTCATAGTGATCATATAGACTCTTATCCACGACCACTACTAATTCAACAATTCTAATATGGGTCCACCAGCCTTCAAAACTACTTTGTTTGAGAGTTAAATTACCACTTTTTTGTAACTCTACTTGGCATGTTATGTTATCTTGCATAAGGCTGGCACTCCTTGATTCTGTTTTATTACTGTCCATTTTATAGACTAGATGTTCAAATTTGGTAGAAAACTTCTTGGGCATAATTTCATAAACAATATTATTTATCTCTAATAGTCCTTGAAAGCCTCCAAAACAGGTACTAATGGAAACTAATGATTCGGAGTCACCCTCCACATAACCGTGGTAGTAGCAGTCATCCTGTACAAAAGGGAAATCTTCAAGCAGAGAGTCCTGCTCAGAGTAGGTGAACACTGGGAGGTGCCTGGTTAGAAAAAGATTCTTGATCTTCATGTGGATGATGTGTCTCTGGCCTCCAAGTTTAAAGCTATAGGAGACCCAGTTTGGAGAGTTCATTCCTCTGGCTTTCTCAGTTACCTTCAAGGGAATCACCACTTCTGTGGAACTGTGGTAGTGCAGATGTCCAGCCTGGGTGAATTCAGGAAAAGATAGGAAAATCCAAAACAGTTGTGTCAGGAACAAGATTCTCATGGATAACAATGCTTCTATCATACTCATCATGTATGTACTCCTATAAAAATGTTGATTCAGAGAAGAATTAAGAACTGGCACACATAGCCACTCAGAGTCCTTCTAGGCTGGGTATATATAGTGTGAATAATTAGGCATCTGTCCTCTGGAAGAGTCAAGTCCGTATCCCTGTAATAAAATAAAATAAAATCCAACATGGATGAGAGTGGTTATAAAAGCAGGGTTGGAAGAAAGAAGAAAGAAAGAAAGAAAGAAAGAAAGAAAGAAAGAAAGAAAGAAAGAAAGAGAGGAAGGAAGGAAGGAAGAGAAAGAAAGAAAGAAAGAAAGAAAGAAAGAAAGAAAGAAAGAAAGAAAGAAAGAAAGAAAGAAAAGAGAGAGAGGAAAGGAAAGGAAAGGAAAGGAAAGGAAAGGAAAGGAAAGGAAAGGAAAGGAAAGGAAAGGAAAAGTGCACTGAGGGTGTGTACTCAAGGAATGACCAAAGATATTGCTTGAATGATAAGTGTCAATAATCTCGGCACACTGAAGAGGAGAAAGGAGAATGGTAAATCAAAGACAGCTTAAGATACTTTAAAAAACCCTGTATCAAAAAACAAAATGTTGGGAATATGCATCAGTGCTAGAGGACGTGCCTAGCATTTTCAAGATCCTAGTTTCAATTCTTAGCATCACAAATAAAAATCAAAGAAATAGGAGGCCGGGAGGCAGGCAGGAAAGAAGGAAGGAAGAAAAGAAAGATGAAAGTGATTGACATGTGTAATTAGATATGGAGAGTAGGGGCCTAAAGAGATGATTGCTTGTTATTAAGATCACTAATGGCTCCTCCCAAGGACTTTCCTCACTGCTATTTTTAGCACTCACACATAAGCTCACAATTACCATTAATTCATCTTGTATAAGATCTGATGCCCTCTTCCAGTCTCTATGAGCTGCTTAAGCATTTGGTACACCTACACTCTTGTAGTCATATACATATACACATGAATAAATAAAATAAATTAACCTTAAAAATAAGAAGCAACAGGAGGCAGAAGGCACACAAAAATGAAAATTGTCTATATTTGAAGTTATTACATGTGATACACAAGAAAAATTAGTTAACCATTATCTAAGTATACAAATATTTTTTAAGATAATTCCATCTCATTTATCTAGCTGGAGTATTGGCTTTCCTTTTTTTTTTTTTTTTTTTTTTGGTTTTTAGAGAAAGGGTTTCTCTGTGTAGCCCTGGCTGTCCTGGAACTCACTCTGTAGACCAGGCTGGCCTCAAACTCAGAAATCTGCCTGTCTCTACCTCCCAAGTGCCTGGACTAAAGGTGTGTGCCACCACTGCCTGGAGTATTGGCTTTTCTTATGAAATTTAGATTGTCAATTACTTGATAAAATGATATGAGATATAATTTTAAAAAACCAATTATGTCATTATAAAATGTATTTAATATTGCCTATCAGAATCTTCCATATGGGTGCTGGAAACAGAGCCTCTGCTCTGGATGCCAACCCATTCAGCCCACACCCAGTTGCAGCTTGACTCCCCAGGTATTTTGACACAACCAGGACCAAAAGTGAGTTCCCAAACCTTGCCCCAATACCTGGTGGAACTGGGGCCCCTGTACCCTGGGACACAGATACCCCACCAGCCATAGACCCATGTTCCTTCCTGTTTGGACCTGTGATGAGAACAGAGCCTCTGCTCTGAACAACAACCCATTCAGTCTACACCAAAGTTGTAGCTCTATGCCTCAGGGATTTTAACACATCCAGGATCATAGAATCATAGGATAATAGGATTACAAGCTTACAATGGGTACAGGCTCCAGTCAGAAAACAGCAAGGCCAGTTAACAACAGAGATAATCAGATGGTAAGAGGCAAGTGCTAAAACATAAGCAACAGAAACCAATACTACTTGGCAACATCAGAGTCCTGTTCTACCACAGAAATCACTGGATACCCCAACAGACCTATAAATTAAGATTCAGATCTAATTTCTCATCTCATGAAGATGATAGAGGACATTAAAAAGGACATAAGTAACTCCCTTAAAGATATACAGGAGAACACAGGTAAACAAGTAGAAGTTTTTAAAGAGGAAACACATAAATCCCCTAAAGAAACACAGGAAAACGTTATCAATCAGGTGAAGGAACGAACAAAACAATCCAGGATTTAAAAATGACATAGACTAACAGACTGGATACATAAACAGGACCCAGCATTTTGCTGCATACAGGAAATACACCTAAATGACAAAGACAGACATTACTTCAAAGTAAAAGGCTGGAAAAAAATTTGCCAAGCAAATGTTCCCAAGAAACAAGCTGGAGTAGCCATTCTAATATATAATAAAAAAGACTTTCAATGAAAAGTTATAAAAAAAGATCGGGAAGGACACTACATATTCCTCAAAGGAAAAACCCACCAATGTGAACTTCCAATTTTGAACATCTATACCTCAAATGGAAGGGGACTGCATTTGTAAAAGAGGCATTACTGAAGTTTAAAGCACACATTTAATCTCACACAATAATAGTAGGAGATTTCAACACCCCACTCTCACCAATTGAAAGATTATTGAAAGAGAAACTAAATAGTGACACAGTGAAACTGAAAAAAGTTTTGAATCAAATGGTTGTGACAGATATCTACAGAACATTTCATCCTAAAAGAAAAGAATTTACCTTCTTCTCAGCACCTCATGGTACCTTCACAAAAATTGACCATATGACCGCACACAGAATAAACTTCAATTGATAAAAGAATATTGAATTAATCCCATGTATTCTATTGGATCACCATGGACTAAGGCTGGTCATCAGTAACAAAAAAGCAACAGAAAGCCCACATACATGTGGAAGCTGAACAACTATGTACTCAATGATAACTTGGTCAGGGAATAAATAAAGAAGTTAAAGACTTTTTAGAATTTAATGAAAATGAAGGTACAACATATATAGACTTATGGGACATACTGAAAGCAGTGCTAAGAGGAAAACTCATATCCCTGAGTGCCTCCATATAGAAATTAGAGAGTTTACACATTAGCATCTTAACAGCACATCTGAAAACTCTAGAATAAAAAGAAGATATTATACCAAAGAGTCATAAACAACAGGAAATAATACAACTCAGGGCTGAAATCAACCAAGTAGAAACAAAGAGAACAATATAAAGTATCAACAAAACAAATAGCTGGTTCTTTGAGAAAATCAACAATATAGATAAACTCTTAGCTAAATTAACTAGAGGGCACAGAGACAGTATCAAAATTAACAAAATCAGAAATGAAAAGGAAGACATAACAACAGAAACTGAGGAATTTAAAAAAAATAATTAGATCCTAATATAAAAGTCTATATTCAACAAAACTGGAAAATCTAGATGACATTCTAGACAGAAGCAACATAACAAAGTTAAATCAGGATAGGATAAACCATCTAAACAGTCCCATAACCCTTTAGGAAATAGAAGCAGTCATTAGAAATCTCAAAATCAAAAAAATAGCCCAGGGCCAGATGATATTAGTGCAGAATTCTATCATACCTTCAAATAAGACCTAATATCAGTACTCTTCAAACTATTGCACAAAATAAAAACAGAAGGAACTTTACCCAATTCTTTCTATGAAGCCACAGTTACACTTATATCTAAGCAACAAAAAACTAAACAAAGCTAGAACGTCAGACCAATTTCCTTTATACATGTCAATTCAAAACCATTCAATAAAATTCTCATAAACTGGATTCAAAAACATATCAAGATAATCATTCCCTATGATCAAATAGGCTTCATCCCAGGAATGCAGAAATGGTTCAATATACAGAAATCCATCAATATAGTCCATTATAAAAACAAAAACATAGGAAAAAACCACATGATCATTTCATTACATTCATTCATTTCATTCTGATTAAAAGCCTTTGACAAAATACAATACTCCATCATGTTAACAGTATTGGAGATATCAGGAATTCAATGTCCATACCTAAATATAATAAAAGCAATATACAGCAGACCAATAGCCAACTTCAAACTCAATGGAGAGAGAAACTCATCGCAATCCCATTAAAATCAGGGACAGGACAAGGCTACCCACTCTCTTCCTATATATTCAATACAGTACTCAAAGTTCTAGTCAGATCAATTATACAACAAAGGAAGATTAAAGGGATACAAGTTAGGAAGGAGGAAGTCAAGATATCACTATCTTGACAGTGATATGATAGTATAAGTAAGTGACCCCAAAAATTCTACCAGAGAGCTCCTACAGCTGATAAACAACTTAAGCAAAGTGGCTGAATATAAAACTAACTCTAACAAATCATTAGCCTACCTCTTCTCAAAGGATAAATGGATTAAGAAAGAAATTAGGGAAACAACACCCTTCACAATAGTCACAAATTATTTAAAATATCTTAGTGTGACTCTAAACAAGCATGTGTAACATCTATATGACAATAAATTTAAGTCCCTAAAGAAAGAAATTGAAGAAGACATCAGAAGATGGAAAGATCTTCCATGCTCATCTATTGGCAGGATTGATAAAGTAAAAATATCCATCTTGCCAAAAGCAATCTATAGATTCAATGCCATCCCTATCATAATTCCCACTCAATTCTTCATAGAGTTGGAAAGAGAAATTCTCAAATTCAAACCCAGGATAGTGAAAAATACTCTCATAAGAAATGTTCAACATCCTTAGTCATTAGGGAAATTCAAGTCAAAACAACTCTGAGATTCCACCTCATACCAGTCACAATGGCAGATGCTGGCAAGGACATGGAGAAAGAGGAATACCCCTTCCTTGTTGGTGGGAAAACAACATGGTACAACCACTCTGGAAATCAGTCTGGTGGTTTCTCAGAAATAGTTGTAACTGAAGAAACAGCTATACTACTATGGAATATACCCAAAAGATGCCCAAACACATAGCAAGGACACATGGTCCACCTTGTTCATAGCAGCCTTATTTTATAATATCCAGAAGCTTGAAACAACCCAGATGTCCCTCAACAGAAGAATGGATACAGAAATGTGGTACATTTACAAAATGGAGCACTACTAAGCTATTAAAAACAATCACTTCATGAAGTTCTCATGCAAGTAGATGAAACAAGAAAATATCATCCTGAGCGAGGTAACCCAGACACAAAAGAACACACATGGTATATACTCACTGATAAGTAGATATTAACTCAAAACCTCACAATGCCTATGATACAACTCACAGACCATATGGAGCTTAGGAGGAAGAAGACCAGGGTGTGGATGCATTGAAGGAGGAAGAGGATTATCATTGGAGATGGAGGGAGGGGAGACCTGGGAAGAAGAGGGGAAGAAATAAGGGGGCAGTATCAGATAATAGAGGCAACAAGAGAGAGGTACAGAGGATCAGGAATTTGAATAAAAATATGTAGCTGGGGATGAGGAACTGGGGATACTCACTGGATGGTCCCAGACGCCAAGGAAAAGAGAGTCTCTGAGGACCCAGTGCGAATGATTTTAGCAAAGAATGGAAAATAGAACCTGTAGAGACCACCTCCAGTAGATAGACACAGCCCACAGTCGTGGGATGGGGCCACACACCTATCTCAAAGTCTTTAACCCAGAAATGTTCCTGTCCAAAGGAAGAATCTGGACAAAAAAATGGAGCAGAGACTGAAATATGGCACATCCGAGGACTGCCCCACCTGGGGATCCATTCTGTCTGCAGACATCAAACCAGACACTGTTGTCATTGCCAAGAGGCATCTGCTGACAGGAATATGGTATGACTTCTCCTTGGGAGGTTCAGCCAGCAACCGGCCAATACAGGGGTGAATGCTTAGAGCAAACCATCAGACTAATCTCAGGGACCCTAGTGTAGGGGCTGATGGAAAAACTGAAGGAGCTGAGGGGGATTGCAACCCCATAGGAAGAACAGCATCAGATGGCCAGACCACCCAGTGCTCGCAGGGACTAGACCACCAACAAAGGTGTCCCATCCATGGCTGCAGATACATAGGTAGCAGAGAATGGCCTTGTCTGATATCAATGACAGGGGAAGCCCTTGGTCCTGTGGAGGTTTGATGCCCCATTGTTGGAGGATGCTGGAGGGCTAAGACAGGAGAGGGTAGGTGGGCTGGGGGGGCAGGACCCTCATAGAACAAAAAGGAGGGAGGGAAGGGAGGATGTGGGATGGGGAACTTGTGGCAGGGTAACCAGGAGGGAAGTGGGATATCATTTGAGATAAAGTCTGCCATATGACACAATATTAATTTTTCTCTTCTGTAGATTTCTCTTCTCATTATTCTCATCAAAACTAAGACAGTAAAAATATCATTTATCTTATACACACACACACACACACACACACACACACACACACTAGGGTGGGGGGGAGAGAGAGAAAGAGAGAGAGAGACAGAGATAGAGACAGTGACAGCGAGACATAGAAACAAAGACAGATAGAGACAGAGAGATTCAGAGAAAGACAGAGACAAGGAGGGGGGCATAACCAATAATTTAATTGTCTTTGAAGTCATTTTCCTCTCCTAAGATAGACTGAGAATTTTACAAATATTCAAGCTCTGATTATTGTTTGCCCTAGTAATCCCTTCTTCAATATTCCTTTCAGTTTTTTATTTACTATAAGCTGTTTGTAGGCACCAGACTATTCCTTTGAAACATTATTTACAAATATCATCAGATACTTGAATATATATTCAATCACAGCACAAGACACTACATATATTAGAACACAGGTATATGGAACAAAAAATCTTTCTGTAAGAATTTTTACCACATCAAAACAAGAATTGTCTTTTTTTATCAGTTTCCAAACTACTACTGCCAAGATACCTTTAAAAGTCCATATCTCTATCAATAAGTCTATTTGTGATCACATTTATTTTCTCAGAAAAATGGAGGTTTCCTGTATATGCCAATTTTGTCTTTCTGGGGCATCACTAAATTGTTGTTGACTGTCACAGTTCTAGCTCATTCCTCAGAAGTCTACTAATTTCCAAGCATCACTCAGTTTTATATTCATTTCCATACTTAGTTATGAGAGAAGACGATTTCTGAGTACTGAAATCTCATGGATAACACAGACATCTGACAAAATGTCATAGGCTAGGTTACCTAAACTGTCAAAAAAAACCATTATTTTTGTGATTGTAGAAATTTAAGATAAAGGTACTACCTTATGTAGGGTCTGTGGAGGTACCTTTACCTGGATGTGGCAGACATTAAACTAGTATCATTAGGTTGTCATTTGGAAGCCACTGTTATCTTTTAAATGCCTTTAAATATGTCATTGTTGTTGACATGTGATAAACAACTTGTTGTTCATGCAAAGAAAGGAGCAAATCATCTCACCAGATATTCAAACATGGACTACTACTTTTACTATTCTGATCCCTAAGTATTGTAGTATATAGAACAATGATGTCTAAGATGTGCAGAATTAACTTTTTCAGATTTTTGCTTGTAAAATTTAATGAATGTAAGAAACAAAACTTTATGGTTAGTCCAATATATGGTAACTATGTACTGTACAATCTAATGTTCCACGCTACTTGCCTAAGAGCTCTATGCAACATTATTTTTATTTGATACGGTCTTGTGAGAAATGAAAGCTGTAGTGGTAGTAGCACTTACAATGGAATAAGAAGCATATACATATGCATGTAACAACAATCAATGAAACAGGAAATTAAGAATTTGAAAATAACAAGGATGAGTGTCTGAGAGGGAGTGGAGGAAGAAAAGGGAAAGGAGAAGTGATATCAGTATCTCCAAAAAAGAAGAAAAGAATAATTTCAAATCTGACACCATCTATTACTTCTAACTTAATATCAATTCATGGAACTAGAAGTCACTTTTAACTGCTGACACAGAGAAAAAACCAGGAATAACACATACACACTTTGGATGTGTGTGTGTGTGTGTGTGTGTGTGTGTGTGTGTGTGTTATTTAGCAACTCTAAGAGATTTATTCAGATTCTTAACAATGGGAGACCTGGGGTGCCTCTCACATTCTTGCCTGTTCTTGGGACTCTTTTCCTCCTACTAGATTGTCTCACTCAATCTTAGTATGAAGTTTTATGTCTAATTTTATTGCATTTTGTTATGTCATATCCAGTTGATACCACTGGGAAACCTGCTCTTTTCTGAAGGAAAATGTAGGAACT
Organism: Grammomys surdaster; assembly: GCF_004785775.1. Classification (NCBI taxonomy): domain Eukaryota; kingdom Metazoa; phylum Chordata; class Mammalia; order Rodentia; family Muridae; genus Grammomys; species Grammomys surdaster. The sequence continues at coordinate 7,327,866 of NW_021620988.1, read as the reverse complement.
GTTGATCTGTTGGAGAAGGGCAGTGGGGAGAGTTTGAGAGGAGTTAGGGAGAAGCTGGAGTATAAACATATTATATGATTTAGTATCCTGTGTTGTGATTGAATACTTACACAAATATGTACGCATACACATATGCATGCACAAGCACATGCATATATATATATATATATATATATATATATATATATATATATATAGTGTAACCAAGAAAAAATAGATTTCTGGTTTTGCATCCACTTTGCTCCTCCAGTCTAGTAAGTGTAACTGCTGTCACTAATCAAAGAAGCTTATTTTTTGCAGTAGGCACAAATCATTATGGAAAGACACAACTAACCAAAATACAGAGAATAACTGACTGTGATGCACCTGATTCCACTTAACACAACACAGCTCTTATACCAAAGGCACAGGCCACACAGCAGAAGGAAAGGACTGGAAGAGACAGAGGACCAGGAATCAAGGTTGTGTTTGCTGTATATGTTGAGAAAGCTGCAGCTATGCAACATCTGTAATGTGTTAACCTTCATAAGACCTGAACAATGGCAACATCAGCTGACACGCCACACAAGATACCACACCTAGGTGAAGAGTTATAGGCAACTTAATCCTTTGTGAGACTAGAAGAATCAGTTTTGTCCAAGAATAAGCTCTCTAATTGGTTATCCATCATCTAATAATACAAATAAAGCAATCATTGGAAATTATCAAAATTACAAAGTTAAAATATAATTCCCATTTTGGTTTAACTTACGTTTCACACATGAAGAATGAATAAGTCTCTTTCATGTACGTAGCTCGTATTTATGTGCATTCTTTAGTAATATAAAGTTGAAATATTTTCCTTTCTTAATTGGCATTTTTCTTGACAAGAAATATTGAGTTCTCAGTGTATATCAAATACAAATCAGAGGTATTTAAAAGTATTTAATTAAAAAGTTATAGTTGTATATAATAATATGCTAGCTTTAACTGTCAGTATGGTACAAACTTAGAATCATAAACAAGTAGACCTCTAATGAATTTTCATGAGTTTGGCCTGTTGTCATATCTGTAAGGCATTTTCTTCTTGATTAATGATTGATATATGAGGAACTAGACCACTGTAGACACTGCCATCCTTTGGAAAGGTGGGCTGGACTGTAGCAGAAATATACTAAGCAAGCAAAGAAAAAAAAGTGTTCTTCCATACTTTCATAATTTCTGCTTCACTACTTGACCCCCATAACCCTGCCTTAAGGAACTGACCTGGCTTTCTCTGAACATAATTTTAACCTACAAACTAAATAAGCCCTTCACTCCTCATCTTGCTTTTGGTCAGACATTTCTCAGAGCAACAAAAAAGCTAACTCATACACGATATAAATTATCATACTACACAATTATAACTGAGGATATTTACATTGGCAAAACTGGAAAGGAACATTTTTGTTGACACGTGTTATTAATGCTGTTTTGTGGTTTCAGCACACAAATTAAAAACTGATATTTTAATGGAAGATCTTAAGTTCAACAACTATATTACTTTTGGAGCTTGAGGAAATATTTGCAGTTCAATCCTATTGATATATAAGAAAAAAACTCCAAGGCAATGTGGTCTTGTTTACCCATAAGTCTATGTTAGGAAGTTGGTATGAATATCAGTTTACAATAATGTTGCAGATTCCCAGCAACTAACTCTAGATGGGCTGATAGCACTGAAAAACATTTGTTGCTTCCTCCTTTTTTAAAGCTGTGGTAATGTCTGCTAATAGCATATATTATATGATGATTAACTTTAATGGTCAGCCTGACATACTCTTAAAGCAAAAGTGATTGCGCAGATCAGATTAGCTTGTGGGTATATCTAGGGGCTGTCTTGATTGTATTCATTTAACTAGGAAGACCCATGTCATTTCCTAGACAGGGGATTCTGTACTGAATATGAGTAGGGAAATCAAGCTGAATACACGTATGGATGCAATAATTCATTTCTTTGCTTATTGACCATGGATTCAATTTGAATAGCTCTATCAAGCTCCTCCAGATGTGGTTTTTCCAGGATGGATTGTAACTTGGTGCTTTGAATTAAATCCATTTCACCCTTGAGTTCTTTTGGTCAGGGTATTTTATAAACAGCAACAGAAACAAAACTGAGGCAGGTGGTTTAGATGCTTAAACAAAATGACGTACATTAAATATTTAGTACAATGAATACCATATTAATGTACTTGATAAAATACTGTCATTAAGAGAGTAATAAATATGTTCTCAAATTTACAGCTCTTTCTATCTATTCAAAGACCTATTAATTATTCTTTTGGGCTCTGCAGAACTTACACTAAAGTACTCTTGAGTGTTTATTGTGGAACAAAGAGAAAATAATTTTCTGAACAATGAATTCAAAGGAAAGCTGATTTTCATTTTTAAAAAAGCATCCAAAGCTACTGTTGTAATTTCATATCTGCAGAAACATTTCTACCTGATATTCTGATTTGATTTCTCTTTCAGTAAGTGGGAAGTACAATGCTCTAGTTTGCCTTTGCTTTCTCTGATAATTTATTGACCAAAAGCAACTTTGGAAGGAAAGGGTTTTTTTAGTTTAAAGGTTGTCATCCATCATTGAAAACAACAAACTTGGAACTCAAACCAGAAACTGAAACCAGAACTATCAGTACAGAGGCTTACTGACTTGTTCCCCAACTCATGGCCAGGTACCTTTCTTATACAACACAGGCTCACCTGCCCAGGGCTGACATCTCCCACAGTGGGATGTCCTCCTACATTAATTAGCAACCCCCCACAGATATGCCCATTTGCAAACTTGACCAAAGAAATCTCTCAATTGAGTCTCTTTCAGATAATTTTGGGCTGTGCCTAGGTGACAGCTGAAGCTGACTAGACAAGACTGAATCTCCAACCTGAATATGTAGATATTTCTTAAGCCTTCTAAAGCAGCTATTGTGTTGAGTTTTCATCTAATATTTTATTTTCTTTCTGATTTACTCTCTGTTTCTCAGAAACATAGGTCTTTATGTAACTATCTGGGTTACTTCCCTTTCCCTTTGAAATCGATACTTTTTCCTGGTATCTTGATTTTGGCACTAGAAAAAGAGGTATGAAAATTCTTCCGGATTTAATCATGTAAAATAAATTCTGTTCGTGATCATTTGAATTGGACAGTTTTAAAAGAGAACACAGCTTAGATTACTCTCTCTTCTAACTCTATTTTCAGAGTTCCTTAATTTTTACACAATGTCTAGTTTGGGTTCCAAGAACCACAGGACACAAAGTTTCAATCAGTTATTTACTCTTTTCAGATTTTTCTGGCTGCTTTCACCCTTGTTTTTGATGTCACTGAGAATTTTGATGACCACAGCAGAAACAGTTTGTAAGAGAGCTTTCAATTACTGTTTTTCTGATTTGAATTTATTTCATAATTTCACTGAGATATGAGTTTTTTCTAAGAAAGGCTACAAGCATGAAATGGATTGTCCTTATTATATCAATTGTATTATACTGTCAATATGCCTAGGACTACTCAGTTTGAGTAACTAAACTTGATGTTTCTTGAAATTCTCCACTGTAAACTTGCACATGCTGTCATCTCTGTGTGGGTGTCACTTTTCATGGTGCACAGAGAAGGGGCTGGAGAATTGTGTTTCTCCTCTCCCAACAAACTCTTAAGATGTACATTTTTTTTTATGCCTTTCTACCGCCTTTTCTTGAATCTAACATAAAATTTCACAGGAAGCAATCATTTCAGACTGGGTTCTTTCACTTAACAATATACACTAATTTTTATCCATGGAGTCAAATTGTGCCTACGTTGGCTATGGCTTCCATCATTATTAACATTTTCTCTCTCTTCTTTTCTTAGGAATTTCCTGGAAAGTCTTCCTCATATGAAATCTCAATCTTTTAATGATTACATTTATTCTACTGTTATATAGGAATCCTATCAATGTAGTGTTGATTAAAAGGACAAAGAATGCACTATAGTTTTAAGATGATATTTTTATCTATTTAGTGAACATTTGAACATTGCCTATGGCCTTTACATGTTGCTTAACCCACTCATTCTCTTGGGTGAACTAGGAAATGGAGGTACTATCATGGAGGGAAATGTCCTTGTCCTATGTGAGACATGAGCCTTTCTTGCAAAATTCCGGCTTTTAATTTTATGAAGAACATATTGGGGATATTTAAAATGATTTTAATTCTGCCTTGAGTGAATTGGTCTTAAACTCTTTACCAAGATAATTTGGTGCCATTCAGAAAATTAAAATCAACACATGTGAGGGAACACTAACTGGGTGGCATCTGTCCTCAGGAGTTTTCATAGGACCTTATATGTAGTCCCCAGCAGTTCATCAGAACCATTCTCTCTCTAACCATTTAAGAATGCATCAAATTCTACTTCAGTTAATATGAACAGAGATATGACATTCCATTAGTTTATTTATTTCATATTTCAGGGCGCAAATTTGCTCTTTGATTTCAACTATCTGATGGGTCATGCAAGAGTGTCATTCTTGATTGTCCATTGCATGCATATATACATATACATATACATATACATATACATATACATATACATATACATATACATATACATATACATATACATATACATATACATATACGGGTGTGTGTGTATGCGTATAGATGTATTTATGTGTATATATGTATATATATATATGTATATATATATACAAAAATATATACATATATATATGGTGATATATTTTAGTTTAATTGTTTATGTAATTTTAGTAGTTGGGGTTCAATATTTCAAATAACCCTGACATTGAAGTTGTTATAAAAATAAGTGTCAGTCAGTCTTAGTAGATTCAGCTATTTCTGTTTTCTTTGACTAACAGTCTATTCAACCGTTAATACCATTGGAATTTTCTTTTGTTCTGATACTCGAAGAGCATACCCAACTTGGAAAATAATTAAAACTCAACTTTTTACAATGTGAAAATATAATATATACACTTAAAAACATAGTTAATTCTTGAGTATATTTCCTATCTTATATGTACTATGTTTAGTTACGTTTTTAAAATAATTTAGTATAAATAAAACTTACATAGAAAATATATTAGTCTCTTCTACTAAGAATACAAATAAATAGGTCAAATTTTATGGCAGGAAATGGTTTCATCTCCTAACTTTCAGATATGAGTCATTTTAAGAAGGAATATGCCTCACGCCAAGTTTAGATAATATATTTGGTTTCTGTGTGGCTAAAAAAAATGAGTTGTTAGGGATCACCAAATAGTCTGCTCTGCGTCAAAATACCCCAAGACTAGGGTTATCAAATGGTATCAAATTCTTTGGAAACAAATATAATGCCATAACAGACAAATAAATGTTTTTATATTAATGGTTGAAAACTAGCCAGTTTGTTCTGCATGTATGGATAATAATATATCATAAAATATCTTTAAGATTCTGTGTGAAGCCAGGAAGCAGCCATGTAGGGAGCCAGAATTTATTTCCACATAATGAGTACAAATTTTTGCCTTTAAAATCCAAGACTGGAATTGTAGAATATTTTACAATATTGTCTGAGAGTTTCTTTAAATGTAGGGTCTTTTGAAATATTTGGAGTGCTGAGATTTGAGGCACGACAGTTTAATTGTTAAAATGATTACCTGGGAGATTTTCAGTGTTTTGGTATTGTCTCTTTTTTGCATGGATATCTTTCCTTCTTAATAGTCATCTCCCATGGATCCATTGGAATTACCATAGTGCCCTTAACATTAACAGCTTATTTTAGCCAGCTGTGGGAGTTCATGCCTTTGATTTCAGCACTTGCCAGGAAGAAACAGGAGAATCTTTGTAAGTTTGAGGCCAGCCGGGACTACAGAGTGAGCACCAGGACATCAGAAGAGCTAGGACTACACAGAGAGACCTTGTCTCCAAAAAGTTGGTTCTTTTATCAAATTTGAATTATCAATACATTATTATAAACTATTTATAATAGTTAAATTGAGCAATAAAAGTAATTTCTCAAATGTAATTGAAATGTTGGACCCACTGATCAACATTTCTCTACCCATTAGGTTTCTCTCCTTTTAAAAAGCCAATGAGACTTCTGGTCTGGGCACCAGCATAAAGCAGATCTCAGGCAGCAGCTCTGTACCCAACCTCACAAAACTCAGAGGAAGAGGGCCTCCCAGGAGCTTTAACCCGGGCAGTATCTCAGGTAAGGAGACACCAACACTTGCCCCAAACAGGGGGTAATTGGGACTCAAGAATTCACTCCTGGCCCGGAGTGTGGGTTCCTTCAGGTCTGGGCCCAAGAGCTCGGCAGAGCCCCAAAGTCAGCTCTGTACCCAACCTCACAGAACCCAGAGAAAGCAGTGCTCCCAGGAGCTCTAACCCGAGCAGTATCCTAAGCTCTAACCTAAGCAGTATCTTTGGCAAGGAGGCAGCAACACTTGTCTCAAACAGAGAGTAATTGGGATCCACTGGAACCCAGGAATTCACTCCTAGCCCAGAACACAGGTTCCTTCAGGTCTCCACCTGAGCACTGAGCAGATCTAGGGCCTCAGATCTAACCTCAGCAGCAAAACCCACCCCAAACAGTTTTGACACAACCTAGATAATAGGAAAGACAGGCTCTAGTCAGAGACAGCGCAGATAGCACAAAGGAGATCCAGATGGCAAAAGGCAAGCACAAGAATATAAGCATCAGCAACCCAAGGTACTTGCCATCACCAGAACCTAGTTCTCCCACATTAGAAAGTCCTGAACTCCCCATATCACCAGGAAAGCAAGAGCCAGATCTAAAATCACTTCCAATGATGATGATAGAGGACTTTAAGAAGGACATAAATAACACTCTCAAAGAATTTGAGGAGAACACAGATAAACAGGTAGAAGCCCTTAAAGAGGAAACACAAAAATCCCTTAAAGAATTTCAAGAAAACACAAACAAACAGATGAAGGAATTGAACAAAATCACCTAGGATATAAAAATGGAAGTAGAAATAATAAAGAAATCACAAAGGGAGACTACACTGGAGATAGAAAACCAAGGAAAGAAATCAGGAGTCATATATGCAAGCATCACCAACAGAATACAAGAGACAGAAGAAAGAATCTCAGGTGCAGCAGATACCATAGAAAATATTGACACAACTGTCAATGAAAACAAAAAATGCAAAAAGTTCTTAACACAAAATTCCAGGAAATCCAGGACACAATGAGAAGACCAAACCTAAGGATAATAGGTATAGAAGAGAGTGAAGATTCCCAATTTGAAGGGCCAATAAATATCTTCAACAAAATTATAGAAGAAAATTTCCCCAACCTAAGGAATGAGATACCCATAATCATACAAGAAGCCTACAGAACACCAAATAGACTAGATCAGAAAAGAAATACCTCCCGTCACATAATAATCAAAACACAAAATGCACAAAACAAAGGAAGAATTTTAAAAGTAGTAAGGGAAATAGGCCGAGTAACATACAAAGGCAGACCTATCAGAATTACACCTGACTTATCACCAGATACTATAAAAGCCAGAAGATCCTGGACAGATGACATATAGACCCTAAGAGAACATAAATGCCAGCCCAGGCTATTATACCCAGCAAAACTCTCTATTACCATAGATAGAGAAACCAAGATATTCCACGACAAAACCAAGTTAAGACAGGATCTTTCCACAAATCCAGCACTACAAAGGAAAATAGCAGGAAAGCTCCAATACAAGAAGGGCAATTATACCCGAGAAAGAGCAAGAAAATAATCCCCTTCCAACAAACCCAAAAGAAAATAACCATACAAACAAGGCCTTAACTATTAGCAAGAATGACAGAAAGCAACAATCCCCTTTTCTTAGTATCTCTTAACATCAATGGAATCAATTCCCCAATAAAAAGACACAGGCTAGTGGTCTGGATACACAAACGGGACCCAGCTTTTTGCTGCATACAGGAAGCCCACCTCAGAGACAAAGAGAGACATTACCTTAAAGTAAAAGGTTGGAAAACTATTTTTCAAGCAAATGTCCCTAAGAAACAATCTGGAGTAGCCATTGTAATATCGAATAAAATTGACTTTCAACTTAAAGCTATCAAAAAGGATAAGGAAAAACATTTCATACTTGTCAAAGGAAAAGTCAACCAACATGAACTCTCAATTCGGAATATATATGCGCCAAATGCAAGAGCACACACTTTCATAAAAGAAACCTTACTAAAGCTCAAAGGACACATTGCACCTCAGACAATAATAGTGGGAGACTTCAACACCACACTCTCAGCAATTGACAGATCATGGAAACAGAAACTAAACAGAGTACAGTGAAACAAACAGAAGTTATGAACCAAATGGACTTAACAGATATTTATAGAACATTTCACCCTAAAGCAAAAGAATATACCTTTTTCTTAGCACCTCATGGTACGTTCTCCAAAATATATCATATATTTGGGCACAAAACAGGCCTCAATAGATAACAAAATAATTGAAATTCTCGCCTGCATCCTATCAGATCACCATGGTATAAGGCTGGTCTTCAATAAAGACAAAGACAATGGAAATCCCACATTCACATGGAAACTGAACAACAGCCTACTCATTGATAATCTGGTCAGGGAAGAAATAAAGAAATTAAAGACTTTTTAGAATTTAGTGAAAATGAAGACACATCATACCAAAACCTATGAGATACAATGAAAGAAGTGCTAAGAGTAAAATTCATAGCTCTAAGTGCATACAAAAAGAAACTGGAGAGAGCATACTCTAGCAGCTTGACAACACACTTGAAACCCTAGAAGTAAAAAAGCTAATAAACCCAAGAGGAGTAGACAGCAGGAAATAATCAAACACAGGGCTGGAATCAACCAAATAGAAACAAAAAGAACTATACAAAGAATCAATAAAACCAGGAGCTGATTCTTTGAGAAAATCAATAAGATAGATAAACCCTTAGCAAGACTAATCAGAGGGCAGAGAGCCAGTATACAAATTAATAAAATCAGAACTGAAAAGGGTGACATAACAGAAACTGGGGAAATTAAAAGAATCATCAGATCCTACTACAAAAGCCTATACTCAACAAAATTGGAAAATCTAGATGAAATGGACAATTTTCTAGAGAAATACCAGTTGCCAATGTTAAATCAGGACCAGATAAACCATCTAAACCACCCCATAATCCCAAAAGAAATAGAATCAGTCATTAAAAGTCTCCCCACAAAAAAAATGTCCGGACCAGATGGTTTTAGTTTAGAATTCTATCAGACCTTCAAGGAAGACCTAATACCAATTCTCTTCAAACTATTCCACAAAATAGAAAAAGAAGGAACACTACCCAATTCCTTCTATGAAGCCACAATTACACTCATACCTAAACCACACAAAGACTAAACAAAGAAAGAGAACTTCATACCAATTTCCCTTATGAACATCTATGCAAAAATACTCAATAAAATCTAATGAAATGAATCCAGGAACACATCAAAACAATCATCCAACATGATCAAGTAGGCTTTATCACACGAATGCAGGGTTGGTTCAATATATGGAAATCCATCACTGTAATCCACTATATAAACAAACTCAAAGAAAAAAAAAAACATATGATCATCTCACTAGATGCTGAGAAAGCATTTGACATAATTCAACACCCCTTCATGATAAAAGTATTAGAAAGATCAAGAATTCAAGATCCATTCCTAAACGTAGTAAAAGCAATATACAGCAAACCAGTAGCCATCATCAAACTAAATGAAGAGAAACTTGAAGCAATTCCACCAAAATCAGGGACTAGGCAAGGCTGCCCACTCTGCCCCTACTTATTCAATATAGTATTGGAAGTCCTAGCCAGAGCAATTAGGCAACACAAGGAGGTCAAAGGGATACAAATTGGAAAGGAAGAAGTCAAAATCTCACTATTTGCAGATGATATGATAGTATACATAAGTGACCCCAAAACTTCCACCAGAGAACTCGTAAACCTGATGAAAAACTTTAGCAAAGTGGCTGGATATAAAATTAACTCAAGCAAATCAGTAGCCTTCCTCTACTCAAAAGATAAAGTGGCTGAGAAAGATACTATTGAAATGACAGCCTTCACAATAGTCACAGATAATATAAAATACCTTAGTTTGAATCTACCCAAGCAAGCAAAAAAGCAAGTTCTTCTATGAGAAGAACTTCAAGCCCCTGAAAAAAGAAACTGAAACAGATCTCAGAAGATGGAAAGATCTCACATGCTCATGTATTGGAAGGATTAATATTGTAAAAATGGCTATTTTGCCAAAAGGAATCTACAGATTTAATATAATCCCCATCAAAATTCCCAATCAATTCTTCACAGAGATAGTAAGAGCAATCTTAAAATTCATTTGGAATAACAAAAATCCCAGGATAGCAAAACCTACTCTCAGCAATAAAAGAACTTCTGGAGGAATCACCATCCCTGACTTCACGCTGTACTACAAACCAATAGTGATAAAAAACTGCATAGTATTAGAACAGAGACAGGCAGGAGGATCAATGGAATAGAATAGAAGACGCAGAAATGAATCCCCACACCTATGGTCACTTGATCTTTGACAAAGGAGCTAAAATCATTCAATGGAAAAAAGACACCATTTTCAACAATGGTGCTGGTCCAACTGAGGTCAGCATGTAGAAAAATGCAAATTGATCCATATTTATCTCCTTGTACAAAGCTCAATTCCAAGTGGATCCAGGACCTCCATGTAAAACCACCTACACTGAAACTAACAGAAGAGAAATTGGGAAAAGCCTCCAACACATGGGCACAGAAGAAAAGTCCTGAACAGAACACCAATGGTTTGTGCACTAAGATGAAGAACTGACAAATGAGACCTCATAAAACTGCAAAGCTTCTGTAAATCAAAGGGCACAGTCAACAGGACAATGCGGCAACCAACAGGTTGGAAAAAGATCTTCACCAACCCTACATCTGATAAAGGGCTAATATCCAAGTCATACAAAGAACTGAAGGAATTAGACTCTAGACAATCAAAGAACCCTATTAAAAAATGGAGTACAGAGCTGAACAAAGAATTCTCAACTGAGGAAGCTTGAATGGTTGAGAAGCACTTAAAGAAGTGTTCAGCATCCCTAGTCATCAGGGAAATGCAAATGAAAACAACACTGAGATTCCACCTCATACCAGTCAGAATGGCTAAGATCAAAAACACAGATGACAGCAGATGTTGGCTAGGATGTAGAGAAAGGGGAACACTCTTCCACTGTTGGTGGGATTGTAAGCTGGTAAAACCACTATGGAAAGCAGTCTGGCGGTACCTCAGAAAATTGAATATAGTGGTATCTGAGGACCCAGCTATACCACTCCTAGGCATATACCCAAAAGATGTTTCAACATACAACAGGGATATATGCTCTACTATGTTCATAGTAGCCTTATTTATAATAGCCAGAATATGGAAAGAACCCAGATGTCCTTCAACAGAAGAATGGATGCACAAAATGTGTTACATTTATTCAATGGAGTACTACTCAGCTATTAAAAGCAATGAGTTCATGAAATTCTTAAGCAAATGGAATGTTCTGGAAAATATCATCTTGAGTGAGGTGACCCAATCTCAAAAGAACATACATGGTATGCACACACTGATAAGTGGATATTAGTTAGCCCAAAAGCTCACAATATCTAAGACACAACACATAGACCACATGAAACTCAAGAAAAAAAAGGAAGACCAAATTGTGGGTGCTTTGGTCCATTTTAGAAGGAGTATCAAAAGATTCAACCAGAGCTCCCAAAGTCTAAACCTCCAGCCTGAGAGCACAAAGGGAGGGAGTCATGTCTCCACCTGTATAGGGATTTGAGGGTGGCCTTGTCAGACATCAGTGGAAGTAGAGGGCCATGGTCCCTGAAAGTTTGGATTTCCTAGTATTGGAGAATTCAAGAGCAGGGAGATGGGACTGGTAGGATGTTTGGAGCACACCCTCATAAAAATAGGAGGAGGGGGTATGGGATAAAGGGTTTGGGGGGAGAATGGGACAGGAGATAAGATTGAAAGGTAAATACATAAAATATCCAATAATAGAACAGATAAAGGGTTTGAAAAAACAAAGAGAGAGTTTACTTATTTCAAATTATTTACAAAAGTTTCTAGGAGATGCTAATTGGCTAAGATCTGAGTTTAAGCTTTCTACAAAAGAATTTAAGTCTCTAATATTAAGTTTAATATTCTCAAGAAAGATGTAAATCCTAATTTTCCTCAACAATTAATAGACAAAAGAGAAGTAATCTCACAAAAAGTAGAAAAAGCTATTATTAATCGATATATTATATAGTCTGATTAGTTGTTGACAGTGCTATAACAGTCCTTTGATAAAAGTGATTATTAATATATATTTATATTTCTTTAAATACAATTTTCATGACTCTCTGAGTGTGGAAGGAGTTGGTGCTTCTGTCCTTATTTTACAAGAACTCTGAAAAATTGACTTTAAAAACAAAGAAGGGGAATGGTACCGCTCCAGGAGTCCCCCAGAAATACCTTGTTCACTTTTGACTCTCTAAAACTGAAGGCTCATGGCAAATCTGCTGCTGACTGCCTCTGGTATCACTGAGACCAATAAAAACTATGCCACAGCTATGTGGAAGGACCCTCTTACCCTTAAAGGGAATGGCACAGACCCAGTTCCCTTATGTGCCAGAGGATTGATATGCCTGTTTGATACTGCAGAAGGTGTAGCTAACCGGCTACCAGAAAGATTAATGAAACAAATAGATACCCTCACAAAGCCAGGCCCAACCATAAATAAGATGAATAACAATTGACTTCCTGAGAATTCCCTTCTTTTTCCTTTCCAGGTAAAAATGAATCACCTGTGATGTCTGCTGTTAGAAGTTCTAATCCAGATACTGGCCTCCGAACTTATACTACTGACTCCTTCAACAGGCCATTGACAAAAACATCAAACAGCTAGAGATTGACATCTCTAATCTGAAAAAATCCCTCATTTCGCTGTCTGAAGAGACCTCCAAAAATCATAAAGATCTTTATTGGACTTGATTTACTGTATTACAATAGAAAAGGTTGTGTACAGCTCTTGACTGTGTACAGCCCTTAAAGAAGAATGTTGCCTTTGCATAGACAAGACAGGGAGGGTTAAAGAGAGCATGAAAAGGGTCAGAGAAGGTCCTGAGAAAAGTCAGAGAGAGAAAGAGAAAGATGAATGCTGGTACAATAATTGGTTTTCAGCTTCTCCGTGGTTGTCAACCCTACTTCCTCCCATCTTGGGACAATTAATTAGGTTATTTTTGCTTATTTCTTCTGGTCCCTGGGCCTCAAATAGGCTGACTAACTATGTGAAACAACAGATAAACAATTTGGTAGCAAAACCTAAACAGATACATTATCATAAATTAGCTGTGGAGGACCACGACTCAAGATGAGATTGTTACTCTATCCAGGGTGTTCCCAAAACCCATCTCCACCCAACCTAAAGGAGGAGACTTCCACTCCTAGACCAAGCAGAGAGGGACCACTCAAAGCACCCCCTGACTGGTGATCTGAATTCTTGCTTAGGATGCGAGGCTAAGCACTGCAAGGGAATATAAATAAAAGTTAAAAATATCTCTCTGGTTTCCCTGAGGGATAAGCCTGACTGCATAGTGGTTGATGTCAAAAGTATCTCCTCTCCAGGAAAAAGACATCAGAACGGGTATGGCCCTGATGCCTCACTGGGCAATGACAGGGGGAGCAGAGCCATTACAAAGTCCCCTTCAATTACTGGATGTCAGGCCTCTATCCCAGCCTTCACAAGATTAGAATTGCCACAGTACTTCTATACTTAGAGAAGGGAGGAGATGTCAGGGGCAGCCCTGCTTATACACTGAAGGCCTAAAATCAGCCATAGGCCTAAAATCAGCAATAGGCCTCTCATACATCTATACTAATACCAAGTCTTGGGTCTCTGTGGAAAAACATTGAATCAGATAGCTATAAGCTATTGTAAACAGGCAGCTTTTATGGAAATTTACCAGCCTGAGTAGTCATAGACCTTGTAAATAGGTAGCCTTGGTAGATAATACCAACTTAGATAAGGACAAGTGAATCATTGGCAGAGTCACAGTGACCTGTCCCCTGAACTATCACCCAGATGATACAGTATTCTGAAAGATATCTGTATTCCCCCTGTACACCCAAGCTCCAGTGTCATCTCCTTCCCCACCTCCTGGCTTTTTGTGTTTATAACCCCTGTGTGAATAAGTAAAAATTACGATTTGAAAAAAAATAAATAAATTATAAAAAAATAAAATAAAAATCTTAAAATCAATAAAAATAAAATAAAATAAAATAAAAAGCCAATGGCATATTACTTAGCCCAATAGAATTGTTTTAAGGTATAATGATAAACTAAAACATAATTTCATATTTACATTAATATAAAACTTATCAGTTGAAAATTAAAGAAAATAAAATGTGCTAATTATTTATATTTAGCATTCCTATTTAGATTATGTAAAATTGATTCAAAGCTTTAAAAACACAACAAATTATTCCAAAACCTTTCTATTACTAGTTTATGTAATCACCTTTCCAAGTATTGACAAAAGAAACTAGTAGAAACACAATGAATTCCATCAAGTTAAAAACTGATCTATACTTACATCTTGAAAGGTTTCATAGGCTAGTGGCCAGTTAAATCATATTAATAGTATATACTTTCTGGAAGTTAGTTGGTAGAGACCACCGAATAATTTTGGTTTGAGTCAAAATGCCCTAATGGACCACGAAATGGTGCTATATTTTGTTTGTATATTTTGTTTGATATTGTTTGTGGATTTTGCTTAGGATATCTAATCTACACACATAAAAGTTAAAATACATTTTTCTGTCCATGTTCATTTTCATTAACTAATTATTTCCCTCTCCACCTTTTTCTCCTCAGAGAAGGACATTTCGCTCATGGGTATCAACCTAATATCAAGTTGCAGTAGAACTAGATGCATTTTCTCCTATTGATGCTAGGAAAAGCAGGATACTTGGAAAAAAGGGATCCAAAGGCAGGCAACAGAGTGAGAGACAGACCCTGTTTCTGCTGTTAGGAGTCCTGTATGCAAACCAAACTGCACATCTTTTACACTTGTATAGAGGACCTAGATCCAGCCTGTGCATGCTCTCTGGTTGGTAGTTCAGTCTCAGCAAGACCCTATGGACCCAAGTTAGTTGATTCTGTAGGTTTTCTTGTGGTGTCCTTGACCTTTCTGGCTCCTTTCTTCCTTCTTTCCCTTCTTTCAAAAGATTTGCATGTTCTACAACATTGACTGCTGTATTTTCATAGCTCAATGATACAATTAAGAAATAGAAGTTAGAGAGATATGAGCTTCCCTATCCCAAATGGGGAGAAAAGCGTATCAATATGAAATTACTGCAGTGATGAGTGGGACGTAGGGAGGGAAACAGCAAGTTTATATTTTACTTTTTTGGAAACATTGAAGTGAATATTGGCAAGCTAGCAAGCCAGACAGAGTAGACCATAAAATCATGCAAATCATATTAATGGGGCTTCATTTTGCCCCTGCTTGTATCTTTAAATAAGGACTTTGACCTTGTGCCAAAAATAATCTTTTTCATGATATTGGTCTGTGGTGATTTCATAAAGAAGTTACAATAGTGATTGGGCTTGTATTGATCTCCTTCATGTAACTGAGTAACAGGGTTCAGAAAAAAGCAATATACAAACTGATTGTTGAGCTGAGTTCACAGAACATAATGCCAGAGCTGGAGAGATGGTTGAAGAATAAAGACCATATGTTGTTTTTGTAGAAAGCAGGTATTCATAGATCAGTTCCTCTCACTGTATCAGGTCAATCCCAACAATCTCTAACTCCAATCCACATCTAATACATAAACCTATATATATAAACAAATTTAAAAAAATCAAACTGAAAAAATGCCTTACATTCACAGGTAACAGCTTAGTTTACCAAAGACTTCTCTAAATGATTGTGCTTAGAATTAATTTCTGAAAATTTTGCTAAAATGGACCATTAGAATTCCATGATGTTAATGTCCATATAAATTTGTCCTCTTACTTGTAGTCAAAGACTTTGACTTTGAATGATCAGATTATGTTTCATTTTTGGTATGCTTATCTTGTAAAAATAATTTGTTTAAAAATAGTTGACTTTAAATGATTTACAAGTTACATTATTTTGAATGAGAATGACTTAATCATGTAAAGATCATAAAAGTAAAAGAATATCCATGTGACCTTAGGGAGACACAAGCAGCAGTGTTGAAAATATCAGTATGGGTGAGCTGCTCAGGAACTCAGTGCTATAACCACAAACAACATTTTTTATTAGTATTAATAAGACTGCAATCTACATAAAGTGACAAAATGAATTGATGTAAAGTGTTCATACCTTGCTTTTTACTTGTGAAACCAAACTGAGCTAAGTCTTGATTATTCTCCTCTTACTACACAGAAACTGCAACATATCATCCACTTATGCTCTTATGTTTGTGCTAATTTCTATGCAACTACAGAAAATGAATGCATTTGTGAACCTATTGTCTGGTACATCTATTAAGACTCAAGGAATCACCTCTAAGATCTGTTTGGTTACTGCAATTTCATGGTTATAATCTTTTAAGTGCTAGAAATTTATCTCAATGCAGTAATGGGTAACAAGGGTAGAAAATTTTACCTTTTTTTCTCATAAACTATTACAAACAATGGCCTTTACTTTGCCATAAGTAGATAGATAAATCATCTCAGTCTTAAAAACCAGCTATAGATTAGAGTAACTCAAAGGATTGTCAGTTCACTACATAGTAAAAGATATGGAAATTTAAAGGATTTAGAATGATAGTTGATTTAAAAAAAATTCAGTGTCTCAAAAAAGCTTAGAGATATAATTGTGGATATTACCCATTTCTTCAGAAGAAAGAAAACAAATGACTCTTTTATCTAAAATATGCTAAAAGAACAACTAAAAATCATAGTTCTAAAACATTTATCTTCATCATATAGTAAAAATAAAAGTATATTTAAATATAGTACTACAAATAAGTTGTCAAGCTATATCTAGATTCCTAGAATTTGAACAAATTTATGTTGCCATCTTTTGAATAATTTTAAGACATAGTTTGAGAATAGTAATTTAATCCCAAGTAATATTGCAAAACTACTATGACATAACCAGAAGAATGGTTGTTTTGTTACCTTTGGTCCATGCAAAAAGTAAAGGTAAGTGATTGTTGAATTAGTTATGTCCTTCTTATGATGAAAGATGTCCTCCAAGAAGTCCAGGGAAGCTTCTCTTACACTGGATCTTTAAACCATCCATGTGCTTAATAAATGTGATGTCATAATAGAGCAAAGAATGTTTCTCCAGGAAAGGTCTGAGGATGTCAGTTATGAGTCAGAAATATTTTACTGTTACAGTTTACAGAAGTATTAAAGTTTTGGATCTCATGACAAAGTTGGATAAAAGTTTTGGGGTACAAAAGAAATATGTTAGGGGCTACAACTCAAATTCTGCTAACTATTTATTTAGACCAGTCTTCCCTAACAATTTAATAAACTATTGGCCACTTTGTTTTTTTCTTAAAGAAACATCATGAAGAGGTCTTTTTTTTCACACTTATTAATTACAAGAGTGTAATTGTTTTTTCAACAACATTATGCTTAATATAAAAAAAGCCACAATGTCCCTTTGAAGAGTATTGTGCTGGTGAATGACAAAAATGAGAATATTAGGCTGCATTATCTTTGAAGCACCAGTTTACAGTAAAATGTATTATCCTTTTGTCAACTATTTTTTCAAATATTCAACCTGCAGTTGATTTGTTAATAAGAAGTTGTGTTTGGAAGAATTTTGTATAAAAAGTAATTACAAACATCATTAGTATAGCTCACATAATAAAAATATAGAATTTGTACTTCTATCTACTCTAGAAATGTGTTCTTAAATATTTCTAAGAGAAATAGGGTAGAAACAATGAATAGAAAGACAGTGGTGTCTTAGTAAAGAAACAGACTTCCATCAATGACAAAAGATTTTCAAATATTAACAAATGTTTACAAGATACCAAGATGAAAGACAGCAAGTAACTTTAAACGGACTGGGCAGGTTGTATTTATATATTTAGAAATATATAGAAAGAATAAAGACAGATCATAAATTTGAGAGAGCAAAGGAGTACATGTAAAGAATTGGAGAGAAGAGAAAGGGAAAATTATTTTAATTAAAACAATATGAAAATTAAAAAACGATTTTAAATGAGAAATAAATAATATAATATAAATATTCTATTCCCTAGACAGAAACTTCAACATATAGGTTTTTACCATATGCCATCAAATTTCATATAAGATAATTTTTATATTCTTCTACAAATGGATAAAATTTAAATATATGAGGAACTTTATACTTTAGTGATTATTTAGTGGCTGTGATATTAATAAGTCTGACAAAATTCTGAACTCATACTTTAATGCCCAATATTATTTATTTAAATATTCAATATTCAATATGCCTAGAATTACAATAACTTAAGACAAAATAAATAAACATTTCTTAATCATTATAGAGTACTAGCTATAGGATTTTATATTGTCAAAACACTCCTTTAAAAAATATAGTGTGGGTGTGTGGCTGTACTCTACCTGCATCCTATTTAATATTCCATTATTGGTTTTTACTATGTAATGGCATCTTTTATGTTGTTTCTCTTCAAAATTAGCATCTTTATTGTAATTATATATATATATAATATGATATTTATATATTTTTTATAAACTGAAAGCAGAAAATAACATTATATTAAAAACACTATCAAATGTACATGTTAAAAATCTTAAAATCATTCAGTTCCATGGAGATGTCTATTCTTGATGAGGTTAGTCTTTACATAAAACAAGACCAAAACAAAATTAAACAACTGCTCATCAGCTTGAGTATTTGAGGAAGAACATTGGTCTACAACATCGATGTGACAGACCCAATAATCTATATGGAATGTCAGATAAAGAAGAGAATAAATTAACCAATTCTGAGACCTCATAATTCCCATTGTGGACAGCTTTGAAACAATGGCAACTTTCTTTGATTCCTTTATTCTCAATAGCATCAGAAACTTCCATATCACCCACATGGACAGATCTCAATGTTTCCCAAGGAGTCAACAGCATTATATTATTCTGGGGAAAACTCAGCTCACACTGTCTTTCCTCAACTGAGGTTGCTCCCATACAGCATTTCATTGAGATCACCGTGGCTGCATGTATGCTGATATTCCCAAGTTAGCCTGAGAAATTGTTATGTAATATTTTCTGTTATAGAAAAACAGTGCATTAGGAATTCCTAGAACTAAGGGCATCATATTTTCTAAATTCAAATATACACTGATTATTAACTAAATTCTATGAAATAATCACTACAATACTGATAATTATTCAATTTATGCTTACAGAATACACTCAAATGTATTCAAATTGACATTAAAGTGTGATTATAGTTCAAACTAACTTTCCTTACTTCAGAATGAACTATTGCCATAGAAGTCCCATTAGTGTAATTATAATTAAGATACTAGTTTTGAGCTATAATTAAATATTTTTCACAGAGCATATTATTGAGGTTACATTATTATTACATGATAGGAAAGCCTGTCAGAAACTGTTAGCTTTAAAATACCCATAAGTTTGCAGAGTGTTCATATGCCTTCTACTCTGTCAATACATTACATATTTTTAAAAACATGGACATGTAAAGGTATTAATATTATCTGTATATCTTAAAATGTAGTTAAATAAATATATAAGCACCTCATTTTACTCTACCTGATTTTATCAGTTATGTAAATTTATTCTAATTTTTTCAGCCAATACAAATCAGATCATTATCTTTATCACTAAAATAGAAGTACTTAGAAGAGCAAAAAATAATTGCAGTAAGTCTGACTATTACCGTAGCTAAACTGTTAACAGTATATTTTCTTGAATTTATTTACTGATTTTATTTACTTTACCTAAAATTTGCCATTGTTTATGGTGGTTATATCATAGTTTTCAAATATGGATTTAAGATATACTGAAGTATTGCAATTTTTGTGACTATGAGAAGTCAGAGATGTATCTTCCCCTTTTCTGGGAAGCTGATATATTATTACTATTCAAGGTAAAAAAATAAACACATCTATACATAATCATTTAACACATGCTTGAAAAGATCTTAATGTGTACAAAATACATGCCTAGTAGCATGATCTTATTTGATTCTACACCATAGAGCACAATTAAGTGGAATCCATGATAAAAATTTCATAGATTTTCACATCAGTAATTAGCATATTTTTACATGAAGACTAAAAACTGTGGTGATTAGCATTAAGGATCATGATCTTAAACAGTAGTTTCTTTTCAGAACTTTATGTGGAGCCACATGCACACCCAGCCCACAAAACTCGCTTGTATCATTCCTATGATATTTTCCTCAGTTAGCTTTGAACCATCTGTTAAAAATAGACAACTGAGGTAAGGACCAAGGGGAAAATCAGCAAGAGAAAATATATTTTACTGAAAGATTTTAGATAATTTTGAAATATGTTTTTTTATTTCCATCCTACACGTTCTTGTCCAACACTTTAGGGATTATCTTTAATGGCAAAATTTTTTCACAGCTATGCACATATGCATGCTTAAAGGACTTTATCTGTTTTGATTCTTCTGTCTTTACTCTCTTCACCCCATTGCAAAGCTATTGCTGAACTGATTTTTAATCAACCTATACACTCATAATTGAGCTATGTCCCATTGTGAATATTTTCCCTCTTTGTTCAGTTCTGTCACATGGCATCATACTATAGCATAGATAAAAGCTCAGCTAGGAGCTCCTTTGCGAAGCTCATTGGAACTATGTCCAAGCACAAAAGGAGAAGAGCAATCACTAGCCCCACTCAACTATAAAGGCTACAGAACACAACAGTGACCAGCATGACAAGATATTCCACCGACTGAAAAGTTGAGTTGTACTTAAATCTTGGGAGAAATCATCAGCCTTTTACTTAGACTTAAGGCTCAGTCTGTAGGAGGGAATTCATTCATTCATAACACAGTAACTCAGGCTATATCCATAGCTCATGAGGCCATAGAACCTGGAGGAGAGCCTAATACAACCAGTTTCATAAGTCAATATAATATCTACCTTCATTCTAATGCCCACCTACAAGTGTAGCTCTTGTCTCTCATCAAAGAAGCTCTCTTTGCAACAGACAGAGATCATTACAGAAATCTGTAACTATTCAAAACGCAGAAAAACAACTGACTCTAGCTTGTCGGGCCCCAGTTAGTATATCTTTAACACAACACCTATCCTAAATCCTCAGGTACCTCTTGCAAGAGAGGGCAGAAAGATTATAAAAGCCAGAGGACCAGAATGACTCCTGTCAGACTGACTCCTGCATAAGAGAGAAAAGTTTCTCATAGAATATTACAACAAATAGCTATCCAAACAAGCCCTAACCAGTGATAATAACAGTTGACTTGCAACCCCATAGGAAGAACAACACTATCAACCAACCAAACCCCCCAGAGCTCCGAACCAAAGAATATACATGGAGGGATCCATGGCTCCAGCTGCGTATGCATCAGAGGATGGCCTTGTCTGGCATTAGGGAAGGGAGGTCTTTGGTTCTGTGAAAAGATTGATGCCTCAGTGTAGGGGAATGCTAGGGCGGTGAGGCAGGAGTGGGTGGGTGGGTGGGGAAGCACCCTCATAGAAGCAAGGGGAGAAAGATGGAATAGGAAGTTTGCAGAGGGGAAACTGGGAAGGGGGATAACATTTGAAATGTAAATAAATGAAATAGCCAATAAAACAATTTTTCAAAATCAGTATTTAAAAAAAAATTTGACTTGCTAACATCTATGAGGAAAATCTCACAAGGCCCCACCCCTAGATGAAGACCTAGAGACAATGGCAGATAAGAGTGGGAGAGTTAGTCTTTTCCAAAATGTGTCTATATTGACTCTGCACTAAAAACATACATATGAACAACACAAAAACAGATAAGCAAAGAGCTAATTTATATGTAAATCTCTTCCTTCCATTTCTATTTCTGTTTGTATTATATAAAATTAAGAACACTAATTCTAACGTGGATATAATAAGAACTATGGAAATTTAAGCAGTGAGCAGACTGATACATCAGAGACTTTAAAGGCTAATACATGTAACAAATATTTAACATTTTAATGAATACTTCAATTTTTATGATAATATGAGTGATTGAATTCACCTCAAAACTAAAATATTCTGGTTTTGTTTTGTTTTGATTTGTTTTTTTGCTATTTCAGGGAATCCTTTCTCTATATAATATGCTAGCCTTTAGGGACAATAATTTGGTTCATTCCTGTCATTGATTTTATTTTTATCAACACTTTTATACAACTATGTGAAACACAAGTAATTAGTACAGTATAAAAAACCATGTGTTGTGCTGAAATAATAGATTCCCTACTGAGTATGTGTTATAGTGGTAAGTTATCTGAGTTAGTAGTTAACGATATTGTGGCCCGAAGTAAAAACGAAGATGTGAAGTCAATATGTACAACTGGTCCTTCTAGTTGTTTCCGTCATCCCAGCAGATTAAAAATATTGAAAGATAAAGATAAACATCTCAAAACAAAGTTTTATGTAAAATTAAACAAAATTAAATGGCAACAACAACTACACATAGATAATCTGCAATGTAAAACTACATGCTTAAATTGATATAAGAAGAATACTCGATATCTGTAGAGAATAGGACAAGAGGGCAATTGTGCATTTTGTTTGAACTATACCTATAATAATTAATTAAGAAGGAAAAGTACCTTTTCTGGAAACAAGAAATAAGCAGCATTTCTAGTCTGTGGCTTATACCAAAATACTACGCTACTTACTCAGGAAGGAAAATAGATCATAAAACAATACTTTGTGTGGATATGATTTGTTACGAAGTGTACAAAATGGAAAACGAACATCTAATATGCTCATAGAGATGCTGTGGTTGTATTGATCGCAGCAAACATAATTAAACAGATTTCCTGTAAATAAGAAATATTTAAAATGCCACACACACATCCATCAACAACAGAAATGTTTAGTGCAGTATAACATTCAAATACACATGAAATAAATTGGTCTATTTGAAATAACTCAGAGTACAGAATCCATTTTGTTTATTTTGTGTAGTAAATGTATTATTTTAATAGTGAGAAATATGTAAAGCCCAAATATATTTTTATAGGTTGTTAATATACAGTCATTCTAAGTGAACTATCTGTATGCTTAAAAATATAGAAATACAAAAATTAGCACTTTCTATATTTTATAGCTTTTAATATATATTTTCTTGTATTTTTACTGAGATTATTTATTGCTTTCTATTTCTTTCTAGTATTTATGGGAAACAGTTCTATAAGCCAATCCTTGTATGTAGGCTGTAGTACTTTTAAATTGACCATTAGCATTTTACTACAAAATGTATCCATAGGACAAACATACATACCATACATATATATATGGTACACACACACACACACGCACACACACACACACACACACACATATATATGTGTGTGTGTGTGTATGAGCTATTGCTTCATTTTTTTCTCAAATGGTATGTATCCATTATTCAAAGTAATTGTTTGTTTTGAAAAAAGAAAATTGCAATCTACCTAGAGGTGTTGGAAATACAGTCTGAACTAGGTTTGTAATAGAAAAATAAATACCATAACAAACTAACCATTGGAGTAGAGTGTCGATGCTATATGAGAAATTCATACAGCATCCATGTTTACAAATTCCATAAATCTAATACTCTACTTTTGTTATTTTCAACATCCTCAATTGTGCTTACAATGAATTACCTAGCTGCCAGCAGAACCATCCAATTACTTCTGTGTTGTGGAATGAGAACATTATTGTAGAAGCAAATAAACAGAAGTCTGTGATTCTGAGTTTTCCTCCATATCCATGTAGAAATTCACAATGCTACATTTAAGTGTCAATGGGTTGAACCAGAAACTAGATTGAAATTAATAAAATTTCATTTTCTTTCCAATTCATATTCTTTAATTAATTCACCGGTAGTGGCTTGTAAAACAAAGTTCAGCAAGCTGTGGCATTTGACAGTGCAAATTATAGTACTTAACTAAGTAATATACCTACTTATACCTGTCTACGATATATTTCCTGGAAAAAGCAACACAAATTCTTAATCAATAACTAGAAATAGTAGCCACAGTAATGACCACATGAAGCAATCCAGGCCTAGAGTCCCTAAAGCAGTGCGTACAGAAAGTTAACAGAAAAGGAAGCAAGGTCACTAATTAGGAAACTTACTAATCTAGGGTAATTAATTTTGTTTATCCTGATGTATTGAGTACAGCATGGAAGAGTGAACCTGAACATCAAGCACATACAAAAGCACAGTGAGGCCATGGACCAACATTGCTACCTGTGGTTTTCAAGTGCCAAACAAAATGGGTAGCCAAAGATGCTGGAACTGATGAAATAAGCCACTCTTCCCAAGAAACTACAGAAAGGAATACAGCCTTTTATTTTTTAATCTTATTTTTATGCGATGTATGTTAGACTTTGGAGTCAATGGACCCCAAATGCAATGACAAATTAATGTTTTAAGCCACTAACTTTGCAGTAATTAGTCACACCAGGAAAAAATTAATATAGAAGCTATTAACCTGGTACATGAATTTCATTTCATGGACCATCAGGAATGAAAATCAAAAGCATTCATTGAAGTAGAAAATATATAACACATGATCTTGCCCCAGGTCAAAATCTAGTCTGCCCAATTCTGTTATGGTATGTTGGAAGGGATTCTGATTTTTTTGTTGTTGTTATTTTTATGAACCATATCTTCTGAAGCTCTGTGGAGAACATGAAAAGCAAAAAATAGTAAATAGTCTTTACATATTGCTGAATACCTGCTAAAACAGAGGTACTGCAAAAATTGGCATTTTGCTGTTGGATTTTGTTTGTTTTATGTTGATTTTCATTTTCATAAAAACAAATCTTATCATGCATCTCTCCCTTCCAATTTTCCTACTTCTCTCTCCAAAGTATTAGGATGACAGTTATGCATGACCACCCAACCTCTGATAGATTTCTTAATGATATAAACATCCAGTATTTTCTGAGACACCAGGACTCTTTGACAATAAAATGAAGTCAGTGATGGGAAAACATTTTGGATTACTGAAAAATATGTACCAAATGATATAAATCTGGCCATTTATAATGAGGCTCGGAACACAAGGGGGTCCTTGAATTTGCTGTATTTAAAATGCTTCATCTGCAGATCAAGAGAATGTATTGATCAGAAGATACTATTGAACTGAAATCAATAAATATTTCTAGGAAATTACAGACAAATGAATATACTCAGCTTTGAGGACCTAGGGATTCTCTTGTAAATATCAAATGTTATTGATGTACCACAACTATAAAGTTCTTCCATCATAATACTGAAGTGCAAATGGAGCCAAGTTATTATTATTATTGGCCAGTGATCATTCTGTCAATCTACTATGGATATTTATTTTTGTATTCATAGATGTCAGCTGTTGTCAACATGGCAGCATTGGTCAGAGAAGAATTTTGGTTGTTTGCTTCCTTGCTTGCTTTCCAGTGGGTGGTGGTTAACGTACACATCAAAGTGCTGAGAGAAAATGTAAGTGCTCAGTCATAAATACTACATTCGTGTCAAACCGCTATGTAGAGGGAATATCATACAAGAAGAGGCAGAAAGATTACAAGATATTGAAAACAGTGAAGATTGCTGTAAAATGTTATCTTGAGAACATGTCATACATATTGCTCCTAACAACTCTCAAAACTGTGGTTATTTGAAAAGTCCAATACAAACATGAAAAATTCCCTCCTGGGTGGGAGACTTATGACGTTCCACTTTTAACTGAGGAGCTATTAGTAGTTGATGGATGATGGGGGCAGATATTCATCTTTCTTTAGGGTTATAACTAATGGTAGGATGGTCATATTCCCACTGATGGTTCATCCGCCAACGTGTGTATGGGAAGAAGTAATTAGATATTCTGGGATATATTGTTTTTAAAAAGAGAAAGCAATATTAGGAAAGGGGTAGACGTGCTGAAGGGATCCAGGAGAAATTAGATGTGGGGAATAGAAAATGGATATAATCATAATACATTATATACATATATTGAATTCTCAAAGAATAAGTAAAATGAAATTAATAAAAATTATCATGAAACAAAGAGGACTATATTCCAACAGAACGTTACAAAATTGCCCAGAGTCATATATTACTGATATATGACTGTAATCACCATAATATTGACAGATGATATTGTCTGGAGAATTTTTGAAAATTTTCTATAAATGAGTCAAGCCATAGGCCAATTAGATTTTACAATGAGATATTTCAATCTTATATCACAATCTCTAAATTTGAAGACTTGGTAAAAATTGGTTATGTAGAACAAAATGACTATGCAATTCAGACTCCTGGTGTACCTATTGTGCCATAAACTGTATACACATAACAATAAACTAGAAGAAGATGGAGGTGGTTTATATGAGGACAAACCCAAACAGACCTAAACAGAATAAATCAATTATATAAACAGATGATAAGACGTCTGTATTATCTTATTTTTGTATCTACTTCAGAATATCTGCCCACGTATAAGGTCTTTATGACTGCTTTATAAAAGAAAAATGGAAGGAAATGGGAGGTAAAGAAGAAGAATGTGAAAGGGAAATGAGCAGAGGAAGTGAAACTCCAATCAACTTCAAAGAAAGATTTTCTGATATACTTCAGTGATGATCAATATGCATGACATCAGTGAAAGAAATGTTCTTTTAGAAACATGCAGTCAATGTATCTTCTTACTAGCTGCTGCAGCACATTTAAACATAACTCTCTTCATGGATGCCAGAAATATTCACCTGTAAATTACTTGAAAGCTTATAGAGTGAAAGTTGAGGAAATTAATAATACAATGCATGGAATCTAATAGAGCATACTATATAGCATCCAACATAGCTTGGTCATGAAAGCCTGCCTAGAGGTAGCATAACAAAGGAATAAAAAGAGGACAGACAGACATGTATACATAGAAAAGCTATGGTCAGCTGGGCTATGTACACTCTGATGGAGGAGTAGCACCAGTAGAGCAATAATGGGGAACCTCAGTGTGTCTACTAGGTACAGCACAGAGAGATGGAGTTTTAGTAGGATGAGTTTGTAAGTTAGTAGTCACAGGCTGTAAAAATCCAAGAGGATGAAGCTATAGTTCCTAAATTTTGCACACACTGATCAATTGATCAGAAACACTCTGTCAATATCCTACTTAGAACAAATGAAGGCTTTGCCAGTTCCATACCTGACCCATAAGGAAAGCTCAGAAAATTCCATAGGGGTGTGTCTAATGCTTTGGTCCTTGTCAATAATACATACTCACTCAGAGTTTCCTTCCTTCCCCAAAGTATAAAGCACAATTCTGCATCCTTAATCTTGTTATTGAAGAATGTTGTCCCTGAAATTTAGCAAAATGTCATATGATCTTTAAGCATATGAGCAAACCTAAACACATGCCTCTTGACTCATTATGGATTTGAGTAACAGAAACTGAGGACTGAGAAGCTTAGCAACAGGAAAGAATTTCTGAACATACAACCAGAAGCTATTTCCAACTTCAACATGCAATAAATCTGAGGTGTTCCCCAAATAATGGAATTATATTATCTGGTTTCAATGTAGCCTTTAGTATGAACACACAGTATGTGTTCCAACCATTGCTGTCAAATAAGTCTTCCTAACTACCTCTGTAAGATTCAAGCCTATCACATATTATAGACTGTTGTGTATTTATTATATATGCAATGTTCTTTACCCTTAGAGAAACATAAAAGTTTAAATAGAAAAAACAATTACTTTTACTATTTCCATTCTCCTGCATAAAAGAACAAAATTAATATCACTTTAGGTAACCATGTCAGAATTTTTTATTTAAAATTGTTCTTTCCATTGCTAACTTGAGATCGATAAAAAAATAATTTTTCAAATAGCCCTAAACACACTTTTGACATTTTAGATTGTGCTTTTATGCAATGGGACATTCTCATTATTGACAATTATGAAATTAAAGTACTTATGAACTCTGAAAAACGTTGAAGATATTTGATGTCACATAGTATTAAATGTTCTACCAAGATTACATTCTCTTTGAAAAAATAAACAATTATACCTACCACATTTCCAGAAAAATTGGTTTTGTCATCTTTCATAAATGGTAGAATTCTAATATCGGCTTAAAACAGATTACTTTACATTTATTTATCAATAAATCTATCACACACAGAGACATACACACATAAACAGACACACACACACACACACACGGGCCTACAAAATATCTCGATAAAAAGAAATCACAGTAGAAAACAAAATTTAGAAGCCCTGCTCTAGAGGGTGAAAGAGGAAGTGCAAAGGTCTGGATATTAAGACTTGTCCCCAAGATCTCATGTATTCCATGCTTTTGTATCTCTCTTATAGAGATGATTGAACTCAGGTACCTCTGACCTTATCAGTGTATGAATCTACCAACAGAATCACAGATTAATGGCTACTATGTGTGCTGTTCTAAAAACAAGTTCTAATTCTCTTTGCTTTCTGGCACTGGGAGATGCATTAAACGCTTCTACCACACACTGGGAAGGGCTGCCTTTTGTCTAAATGTAGCTTGGCTAAGCTGCCATGAAGAAAACTCTAAAGCTTTGAATTATCATAAACCTTTTTTTATTACAATGCTTACTCTGTCACAATAATTCAAAACTCAGTAACACAAAACGTAAAGAAAAGGCTGCTTTGTAAATGTGGCATTTGCCAGTTACTGAATTCTTCTTCCTTATTTCTATTTTTAAAGCCATTCATGAATATTAGTTAGGTAAAATTTGAATATATGTGATATCTATAATAAATAAAACAGATGTTGGGCTAATGCAAATTAAGTGAAATATGGTTTTTTAATTGCATGAGTATTTTAAAAGGAAACATAAAAATCAAATTATGAAAGTTGAGTTATGTAAGAGTGGAAAAGTCAGGTTCCTTGGATTTCTTTACATCTTTTTAGAACACAGTATATAGGTGGTCTGTTCAAAACAGAAAGAACATTTTTACCAAAAACTGACTATGCTAGAAACTCCTTCTCTGACACTCAGCTTTCAGAATTATAAGAAAAAAGACTTTTGTTTGTTTAGCTATCTAGGTTATTGTCTTTTGTTATAGCAGCATGTACAAGTCTGTTTTCTGCTACTATTATAAACTGACTTGGTAGGTTATAAAAAAAGAAGTGTTTTAGTTCACAGTTATAGTCAAAAGGTAAGGGAGTGTGCTTAGTGGTGGGTAACCTTCTGGCTATCAGAATTTCAAGTCACAATCAATGCATGATGAGAGTCAGTGAGTTTACACATGTAAAAACTGTTCCTGCATGGTCCCCCCTACAGAGACATACATCAATAAAGGGCATCCCAGCTTAGTGATTATTTATTATCTTTAACAATTCATGGAGGCTACACATGCAAATAGCATGGACAATTCATGTTTTACCCATTAAAAGAGACTAAACTTAGACATATGATGTCATATGTGACACATGTAACTGCCTCCCTAGCTACATCTAAACCATCTTTTAGTTTTTGCTAAGATATTGCTTATCTGTTTCCAAATAGTGGAATCACAGTCATGAACAAAGTGAGGCTTATTTGTCTGAAGAAATTAATAGTCCTGTATCAAACAGGGCAATGCTAGTTGCTACTTGCCTACCTATAGACTCCATGTGAATCATCCAATACATGCTTATGAATACAAAGGTGACGTGACTCTTGTGGACAGCTAAATGCTTTCTAATTTGCTGCATAGAAAATGATACATGCCTTGTAAGGCAAGCTTGCTCAAAAGTATATGGCTGAGGTTTGGAGGGTGGCCATGGACTATTTGAGAATCTACTGCGTACATTTTGGTAAATGGGGTTTATTAAGGTAGGCAACTGCTTCTATGTACTTAGGACTATACCTGTAGACTGGTAACAGTCAAAGTTGAGACTGTTAGCTACTTCTGAGGAAAAGGAACTAACTGTTAACAGCTCAATCTTAAATAGAATATGTAGATTGCTCACTGAGACCCAGAGGGCATTATGGAAGAGGATATGGGAAGATTGTAAGATCTTGTGGACTTAGGAGGAATATAAATTGTTACACTGGATATGATGTGGCTGTTGCAGCCATGATCACACAATAATTCTGACACCTTCAAAAGTCTTGTCACAAAAAAATAAAGGCATGAAAGTTAGAGTTGGAAGAAGATGGACATCATCTAGTGTGGGAAAAGGATAGAGAAGATGGGAAATACGATCACTGTATATTGTATATAAGAAACTGAAAAAAATTCATCTAATCATGCAAAGACATTAGTAGCATTTGCATTCTCACACTAAAAATATATTTTTTAAATTTACATTCCAAAAGTCCCACCCCTTCCAGGTCCTCCTTTCTTGACTTCTTTACCCCTTCCCCATAGCCTCTGAGAAGGTGATGGCTCGCTTGCCCACTCACCTCCATCAGCATCCCTCATCTCCTGAGCCTCAAGTTTCGACAGGATTAAGTCCATCTCAGTCCTCTGCTACATACGTGCCTAGGACCATGGTCCAGCCTATGTATGCTATTTGGTTGGTGGCTTAGTCTCTAGGAGCTCTGAGGGGTCTGGGTTAGTTGACACTGATGTTCAACTACCTTTACCATTACATTACTCTATTCCCAGCTATGAGATCCCATATAACTTGCGTTTTTTGCCAGACCACATGCTCTCCTCCTCCTGCTCCTCTGTCGACTTCCTCCTTTGACTTCCTCTTCGACTTCCACTGGTGTCCTATGGGGTCGTAATCCCCTCAGCTCCTTCCGTCCTTCCCCTAACTCCTCCATATAGGTCCCCAACCTCAATCTGTATCTGCATCTATCTCAGTCAGTTCCTCATAGAGCCTCTCAGGGGACAGACTTGTCAGGCTCCTCTCTGCAAGCACAATACAGTGTCAGCAATAGCGTCAGGGTTTGGTGTGCATGCATGGGATGGATCTCACGTTGGGATAGTCACTGTGTTCTTTCCTTCACTCTCTGTTCTATTTTCATCCCTGCATTACCTTTAAACAGAAACAACTCTGGGTTAAAAGTTTTGAAGGTGAGTGGGTATCTTTCTATGGTAATTTAAATTTAAACGAGAATTTGTATAGTTTTATAATTTTTTATCATTTACTATAAATCCTATGGGCACAAACCATGTGAAGCTAAATAAGGCACAATTTTGGTGTCAATGAACTCCTTATTACTGAAAATGCAAACCTAAGAAACACATGGTGGTAGTACAAACTTAAGAGTAAGCAAGTAGAAAGAGCTTGAGACTCAATAAGCTCAGTTCAGACGAGGGACTCACTGAAGGATTAAAGAAAATCGTGTCACCTGCAATGAGATGTGCGAGAGATGATGAGAACTTTTTCCTCCTCAGGTCTCTAGGTAGCAGAAACAGTAAACGTGAGGAAACCAACTTCTCAACCTCTCACAAGACTACTCAAGGCCTTGCTAAATAGTTTCAAGTCCATATCAGGACCCATAAAGATCTGTGACACAATTAAATCTCAATTAATCTAATTAGTACAAATAATTTCCAGTTTATGTTCTAGATAACCAGGGGAACTAAAGTAGAGAATTACTGGGGAGGACGATGAACAAAGATCAATAAATGTGAGAGGGTGAGATGACCACTAAGAGAAATGGGAGCTCTAGAGTAGTTACTGGGTAGACAGATTGGAAACACACAAGGCTAAATGTTTGGCACTATTCATTACTTTTCATACTCTAGGGATGACCTCGCAGGCAGCCAGCAGAACTCTCGATATTTTTCCTTTTTGTGGAAGATTAACACATTTCTTTGCAGCTGAGTTGTTCCTCAGACAGCCTCTTCCAGTAGCATTTTAGAGAGCTGACATAAACTTCCTTTGACTTGGAGCATTTGCTGTCACTTTCAGTGCAATTATCAGTATTTTCCTTCTTATTTTTAGCAGTATCCCCAAACTTTTATAGATCCATCACAGGTTTCAGTGAAGTTTATTCCATTTGATAAAACACACTTTCACAGATGCTTTCAAAATTACCTCTTCTCTCAGTCTCCCACTGAGAGGGATGGGCATCAATAGCTTAACAAATTCCTATAGTTTTGTTAAGAAGATCTGGAAGGCATACTTTTAAATTATTCAAAATGACTTTGTGTTATTGAATACTCTAGCTTTGGGGATGAAATGTAACAAAAATTAACACTGTCATATTTTGGCCATTTTCTCAGGTCAGGATTATAGTATTGGAATTTAAATTTCATCATCTTTTCAATTTGTATGTTAAGTGCTTAGAAGTTGATCGAATGGCCTGGCACATACTAGGATAGTCCACTAACACTGAGAACAGAGCTTTCTCAAACTATTGTCATATTAATATGGTAAGAAATTGCAAATTGATTGTGTTAGCTACATTATATCACTGTGACATATAGTTAACCTAAAAAATATAAAAGAAGATTGTTATGTATCTGTTAGTTTGTGGGGATTTTTTTATTCATGGTCTGAGAAGTTTTAGTGATAGTTTCCTGACAATACAGAATCTGATGGTTACAGAAGCAAGTGGAAGAGAATGAAGCTCACCCCATCGTTATTTTAGAAGATAGCCAAAACAAGTACAACACAAGGCACACCCTCTGTAAAACATGCCCAGTTGACTTGATCCCTCCAATTAGTCCTGTATCCTAGCTTTTGCTAACTCCAAAGAATTCTAAAAAGGTTGATTCCATCAATGTATTTAGTGAGTTGAACATTTCAGAGCCCTAAATTATCCAGGCAATTTATAAGATTCCAATAGTTGTCCACTAAGCCTTCAACCGATAACTCTTTTGAAGGGACAAATAAAACTAAAATCTAACATTTATATGAATTATTTCAAAGCTAAATTATCACACTGTTCATGGTAATGATAGGCTTTTATAAGCAAGGGATCATTAAGGAGGAGGGGCCATTGATTCTATTCAGTATTCATTTTAACTCAAGAAGTAGGTAAGCTGAAAATTCCATGTGAGTCAAGTACTTTCAAGATGAAAGTGATCTTATGAAAATATAGTTTCTACAAACTTCTTAGTCTAAGAGTCAACTCAGAATGATTGTATCTGCCAGTTTGCATTACATGTATCTTTCTGATCGATCACTTTCTGTTGGTTGAAGAGAAAATTGTAATATATTTTTCAAATTGTTAAGAAGCAGCTGTTTGTATGGTTGATAATATACCATTGTCTTCATGCTTAAGAATTCCAAAGTAGTATATGATACTATGTTGAAATTTATATTGTCATGGTGTATTATACTAAGTTTTATGGTAACACACAAAAATATGAATTTATACATGTAATTGTGATACATATATTATACAGTTTTTAACAATATTACATTTGTCCTAAAATTTGAGAACATATGTATATCAAAGACTTTAAGAAATAAATTAAATATTAAAGATTTATATTTTAATATGAGTGTAATTGAAAGCAAGGAAAGGGTGATTAATTATTAACTCATACACAAGAAATATTGCATACATATTATTTTTTGTTTGTAAATATCATTATTATTTTCTAGTTAAACAAGTGTATTCCTAAATATAGTTTTATTAAAATATTAATTAATATTATAAGTAGAAGGAAATGAAACAACCATGGTATACTTAAACACACACAAAGACATATACAAACCCAGATGTACACACACTCTTAGAACAATAAAAAAGAAAATGTCTAAAAATGCCAACCATCATATTTGATATTTAATTTCACAAACACTCTTGAACTATTTATGAATTGATTTTCCTCTCAAAGGTCACTATTTAACATTAAATCTAATTTTAAATGTACTCTTGTAATTTTAGTTAAAGCTTCTTTAAGGTTCTGTCAGCCTCTAAGTATTCTGAGGGTAAATATCAGCTTGAATACAGTGTAGGTCCATGGTATGTGAGAAGATGAAAAAAAAATAAGATCTCTGTTTGAGATTTTTAAGGTTAAAAAGTGAATATACAAATTAAACACTGTAGCAGCAGTTATCTGTAGATTGATGTGATAAATCATGCAAACAACATTAAAGGTATTGTGAAATAAAGTATCTTCTCCATGCTATCAATTAGAAAATGAAATATAATAATCCTTTGCAGTGTTTTTCTCCAAGGGATCTGCTACAACTTCAAGAGAAAGTTAAAACAGACAAATGTCCTAGACTGATTTTCTTAGTACTTGTAAAGTTATGTTTTTAAGGAGAAACTTTTTCCTTGCAACGATAATAAATGGATCGAAGAAAATGAGTATATGCAGCCCTTGCATAGCTGATGGGAGATATTGCCAACATTCAGTTAATAACAAGTAAATTAGAATTGCTTTAAATTTCATATTATGATAAAAAATACTTAAGAAACTAAATGGGTATTTGGATATGCATTTCATAGAGTGTGTCTTAGTTAAAGATCCATTGCTTCGAAGAGACAACATAACCAAGGTAACTCTTACAAAGGAAATCATTTAATTGGAGCTGACTTACAATTTCAGAGGTTCATCAATATCATCATGGTGGGAAGCATCGCAGTGTCCTAGAAGACATGGTACTGGAAGTGTTGAAAATTCTACATCTTGAGCTAAAGGCAGCCAGGAGAAGATTCTCCTGCACTGGGCAGAGCTTGAGCATAGGACCACAAAACCTACACCCACAGAGATGCACTTACACCAATAAGGCTACTCCTTCTAATAGTTCGACTACCCATAGGCCAAGCATTTTCAAACTACCACAAAGGGCAAATAATGTACTCTATGAGAATATTTAAAACTGTGAAGAATAAGATTTTCTATTATTATTATTATTATTATTATTATTATTATTATTACTACATAGAGAACTTAGATTTAGCTATCCTAAACAAAGATGTTTTTCTGCATTCTCAGCCATGGAAAGATGCAAATATTTGGTTTAGAATTTTGAATATTCTTGTATGCAGAAAATCATTTGAGTTATTTTGGTTTTGGTTTCATTTCATAGTTTTTCTTCTTTTTAAAATACCTTTTATTCAATTATGTGTGAGCATGTACATCCATGTGTTTCTGTGCACATAAGTACAGGTACTCTTGGAGGAAACAGGCTTCAAATACCCTGGAGTTGAGATGTAGCAGTTACAAGCTGTCTAATACAGATGCTGGGAAAAGAGCTTGGGTACTCTGGAAAGCAGACAGTAGATGCTACTAATAACTGAACTATTTTTTCAGCTCTTCATAGCTTCTTTTTTAAATCAATATATAAATGAGACTAATTTGTAAGAAAACATTTATTTCTCACATCTCAACATGTATCCATTTATCTTTGAGAAAATCAAGCCACCTTTTATTCCTTAATAGAAGATACTGAGAGGTCTATGATAGTGTCTTACCTAATGGTCCCCAAAGTTAGCTGTCTCCATGGTTACATGATATTTTAGGACATTTCTGTCTTCTTTTGTTTACTGAATAACTCAGTATATTGCTTCTTGGAAATGTCAACTTACCAACACCCACTAGAGACAACTGCAGCTGCCACTGCCACAAATTCAATGTCTGTCCCTGAGGCTGACCTTGGTGATAATGTCTACATCAATTATTGTTTACTACCAATGTTGAGGACCCCACTGACTAACTATGCCAGGAAAGCTGCCAAGTTACCAGGCTTATCTCCATCAATCAGCACAATGTTTTCCATCCTCTATGTCCTCAAATGTATATCATAGAAAAATATCTCTTCTCTCAGGAATTGTGAATAGCAAAATATTAATGTCAATTATTCAACCATAAATTATCTCTTCTCTTCATACACATACATATGATATAGATATGAATACAGATACGTAGATGGATGGATAGATAGATAGATAGATAGATAGATAGATAGATAGATAGATAGATACATAGATAGATAGATAGATAGATAGATAGATAGATAGATAGACAGATGTTTTGCAATTTTTTAACTGACCTATACTCTAAGTCTTAAAAATTTTGGTCATTGTTTGAAGTAGTTGGGATTAGACCCAGGATATGGCTAATTTCAGCAAACATTCTGCCACGGTATCATATCCCTAGACCTCTGGTCCTAATTGACCCTACTGCATTGTAGGTTATGATGAGGACAATCACAAAATGATCCCATCATAAGTCAATTGATACTCTTTCTATCTGAATTTAAATATTATTTTAATATATATTATATCTTTTTATAGGCAACAGAAAAAGCAAATAGATATCTATTTGATGGGGAACTAGCTCAAGAACTTAGAAGTGGACTGAAAATAAGTTAACAGAGGTCATTACTTAGGCACTAAGAAAATAGAAAATAGAAATAGAAAATAGAAAAAGAAAATAGAAAATAGAAAAAAGTGTGCAGGTTTTAAAGGATGGCCAAGAATACCTGCTATCACAGTTGTTTAAGCCCAAATAGTAGGAAAAGTGGCAATTATCCTTGCAGACAGTTAAATATCGTGATTACAGAAAAACACAATTACATATTTTAAAGAAAGTTAGCTAAGTGTTTTTGAAGAAACTAGAAGGAACAAGTTTATAAAAAATGTACAAAAATTACCTCTGGAATAATTTTTATATTAATTTATACATATACATGAACCACTTTTTCTCCACAAAATGCCTTAAACCATGCTTGAAGTTTAAAACTAATATGGTTAAAAATGAAATTTTTAAAAGAAAATCGTCAAAGATACCCAAAATGACTAATATCACCGTACTGTTTGGAAATATCTTAAATAATAAGTAGGGTTCCAGTAAATAGACTAATAAGTAGCTTCCACCTTGTGTAAAGTCATAAAAGCATGTATATGGTTTAGAATCCACCATTTGTTCTTAGAGCAATTCAAACAGCAAACAAACTGAAAAGCAAGTGAATGGGTAAGATCACAGAACTAATGGGTACTTCCCAGATTTGATAAGCAGGTCAGTCACACCTCAAAATTGGAGAGACGTCTGGGAGATGGCAGATAAGACTCATCAGTAGTAACTGCCACTGGAAATACTACCTGGTTTAAAATGTTAAGGAAAACTTGAAAAATTGTTCCCATGTACAGGTCTGAGAACACAGGAGGCAAGCTCAGATTTGAGAGCTGCAGATTCTCAAGGGCTTAATTCCTGGAGTGCTAGCCATTCCTCACAGTGATTACTTGAGCAAAGGTCTTCATATGTGTGACAGAGAAAAGGGAAAATAACTTTCTCAGCCTAGAATATACTTTCTAAAAAACTTGTCCTTTATACTGAGAACTTAGCGAAGTCTAAACCTGCTGGGATTATATCAGAGTATAACTGTTATGATTTTGGTCTGAATTTTTCATACAAAGCTAATGTGTTGAAAGATTGACCCCTAATGCAGCAATTATCAGAAGTGTTTGTTGAGTTGACAGTTCAGGACACAGATTCATAACGCATTGAAACCTGAGGATAGGACTATAAACTCTTCCTTAATCCTACGCTTTACCACACTATCACCGAAACTTATTTATGAAAATTTTATTTAATCTTTACCTCATGCCTGCTAACTAATAAAAAATCACAATGAACAGAATACGAGAAAATAGTTTCAAGAGCCACAGACATCAAACTCATATATAACAGAGGTTAGAATTATTGAAATAGCAATGTAACATGATTACTATGGTGACGGCTACAATAGATAAATTAGACTTTGTAGAAAAGTCAGTAAGTAATATAAGTGCAAATATAGGAACTATGAGAATCAAAATATGCTAATAGCAACACAGTATATGGAAAGGAAAACTAGTTACTTTTGGTTGATTTTTTTAAAGAGAAATTCTAATTACATTGCCTTAGTTGGCCTGGATATCTCTACATAACCATGTTAGACTTGATTTCACAGATTTCGGACTGTTTCTGGCTCCTGAGTGATTAGATTAGAGGAGGTAAAATATGCTCAAAATATTTGAAAGAATAATGAACCAGATTTTCCAAAATCAATATCAGACACTAAACAACAGATCCAGGAAGCTCAGAGAACACCAAACAGAACAAATGCCAAAACAATTATACACCGACTCATAATATTCAAATACAGAATATCAAAAACAAAGGAAAAATAGCCTGAAAGGAGCCATAGTTAAAGCTTAATAAAGAGGAGCAAAGTAGAAATTGCTTCGGACTGCCCAGAATCCATGCATGATAGAGTGTTATGAAACTTTAAGATGCCTAGAGAAAGCAGTTTAACAATACAAAGTCTTCACAGCCAACAAAATTGTGCTTAAAATTTAGAGGAAAACAGATTTCTCAAGAGACAGAATATAAGATTGTAGCTTTCTTTGGAGAGCTACCTTGAAAAGTATGTTTTCAAAAAAAGAGTGTCAAGGGTCAGTAATATAGAAAGGTATTAAAATTGAAAGAATATTAGATAAAAGGTAAATTAGGGTAAAGTAGAAAGTTTAGTGTTCATATTCTTAATTCATCCTAATTATATAAGCATAATAAGTATAGTCTTAGATGTAAAGTAAAGTTACTAACACATAAAAGTAAAGTTACTAACAAACTATATAAAGGATGGATGAAAAGAGTTGGAAAAACATTATTATTCTGGGATAGTAAAATGACTCATGAAGAAAGAGAAATACTGCCACTTGAAGTGGAATTTGAGTCACTGTAAACATTAATGCTAACTTTTGAGCAAATGTGGAAAAAATATAAACATAAAAAATAGAACAAGTGTTCTTTGAGTAGAAAGAGGATTAAATCAATAAAATGCTTACTAAAATCTCTAGAAAGTTAAATATAATGGAATACAGAGACCCCTAGGGACAAAGAACAGTTGAAATAAACAGAGTTTGTAATATACTTAGGCATTATTTTAACTACATCTATATTAATGATTATTTTGAACCTCAAATATTTGTGTGTGTGTGTGTATGTATCTAACATGGCAACACTACTTTAAAAAGTGAGAAACTTTCATAGAAGTAAATTCACTAGAGATGATATTAGTCACTAATAATAAAGGGGTCAATTTTCCACTAAAAGACAATAATTAATAACATGTATTAAAATTATAGAAGCACCAAAGTACCTGAGAAAAAGCAAAATTTTAAGTAGAACAATATATTAAAACCATAGTTATCAGAAGTGTAGCACTGGCAATATGATAATGAAATATTGAGTTATAAAATAATACATGGAGAATATATTTTTAAAAGCATAAGGAACACAGTTAAGAAGGTACAGTATTTTCGATCAGTAGATCTTGAGGTGATTATTTTAACAGCCAAATTGACAATATTAGAAAATTCCTAAAATATTAGTAAAAGGTTATTTTAGCATTTTTTGAGGAAATTTCTTAAAAACTATCACATCATTTGGTGTGCAGTGGTGGATAAGTTCTACTCTGAGTGTGTGTGGACCATTCAATTGGCTTGATTTATTGATCACATATGCTACTCTTTTTTTTCTTATTTTTCTGTAGCTGGAATTCATTTACCTCTTCCCTTCAACATCAGATTTCAAGTTTCTCTTGGCTTTGTCCTTGGCACTTAAAAATCCTTTGACACTCTAAGATTCTTATGCCTCAGACCTCAGATTAAGAGTGATATCAATAGCCTCCCTTCATACATGGATGAACTCAAACTTTAGGAAACTTAAGGTCATCAGGGTAGGTTACAATCTTATAATCTCCAACATTATATGAGCCAAATCTAATCAATCTTTCATCTACACACCTAACTACTTATTTGTCGATTGGCATTCTATTCTCTCTATTGATAGTTCTCTGAAGCACTTTCACCAATGCAGTGGTGAACAGTTGGCATTCACATACAGAGAAATGTACATAGATGTTACAGTCTTGGCAACAGTTGACTCAAAATATATTATAGATCTAAATGTAATAAATTTTGCTTTGTGAAAGACACTGTAGAGAGAGGAACATCAAAGCACACAGTGGGATAAATTGTTCACACAATATACAACTCACTGGATATTAGTATAAAAAGTTCACATAAATCTCTCAAAGTTGAGTTGGAAAATAACTGCCTAATTTAGATATCAGTCAAAGGCTTCAATAGACATTTTATCAGATAGGGGTGAAAAAAAGCAAATAATCATATATAAAGGTGTTCTACATCATACCATCAGAGTATAATACAACAATGGTTATCATTATACAATGATAAGAATAACGAGAATCTTTCATAGTATGCACCTGGCAAGCTATGGAAAACTACCTCCATTCTTTGCTGGTAGAAATGAAAAGTAATGTTTGCTTTAGAAGGCAAACAGTGTAACTAA
Source organism: Grammomys surdaster (assembly GCF_004785775.1). Taxonomy (NCBI): domain Eukaryota; kingdom Metazoa; phylum Chordata; class Mammalia; order Rodentia; family Muridae; genus Grammomys; species Grammomys surdaster. The sequence goes on along the minus strand of NW_021620988.1, from coordinate 7,287,418 downwards.
AAAGTACCAAGCTATTTCACCCACAAAATTCAAGTCACGGTCAATAGTTACCTATTGATTTAACCCAGTATTTATATTTACCTAAGAGAGATGAAAACATTTATATTTACAAAATACATAAAGATAACTATATTTATAATTTATAAAACACAGAAATAACCAGAATAATCTTAAATACACTAATAAGCAAATAGATGTGTTGTGCACAAATGATAAAATATTATTTTAATTTTAAAAATAAAGGAGTCATTGAATCAAGGAAATACATACAGAAGTCCTAAATACGCATATAAAATTGAACAGAGAGACTCATTCATGTAATTTCAGTGAGGCGAAACAGAAACAGTATAAAGTAGAGTGATTGTCAGATAATAGAAGAAAAAAAGTATGATTATGTAAAACAATGAGGAATTGTGAGTTTTAATGACCACACTATGACACTACAGTAGGAGCGTCATGCCACGGTTTCTTTGTGCACACACAGATAATGTACAATGCAACAATAAACTATAATGTAAACTATGGTATTTATGTGATAATGATGCTTTAATGTATTTTTAAATCATTTTACACAAATATATCATTTAATCATGGGATACCAATTATAAGGAGCATTATACATGGTAGCACTTGTAGAGCTTATGATATCTTTAATCATTCCACATAGTTTTGATTTGATTTTATCTATATCTACTCTAAAATAATGTTGTTTATTACACTTGGTGAAGGGCTTGCAGCATGAACATAAGGACTTGATTTCAATCTCTAGCATTGAAAAAAATCATATCTGGAGTGGTGTACACTTGTAATCACACTGCTGTTTAGGTAAAGACAAGGAGATCTCTGTTGGAGATAACTGGCTTGCCATCTTAGCCTAGTCAGTCAGTGAGTACCATGTTCCTGTTTCAAAAAGACAAATAATATGGCCTGCATATACATGTACATATATGTGTGTGTACACATTTGCATGGACACATAAGTAATTGCAATCAGGCACACACACATACACACACAAACTAGATCTATAAATATTTTATTAGATAGGAATAACAATTTGAGAAATTAAAATATTTTTAATCTTCTTTTATCTATACTTTACCTACTAATCCAATTTCAGCGAATCTGAAAACATTAAAATATATGAAAAAATGACCACATTTTGAATGGTTCTATTTATAGGAAATATGCATAATAACCCAATTGATAGAAGCAAATTAGCTTATTGCTTGTCAGAATCCAGAGATGAAAAAGAATTAAAATGAATGTCAAAGTGTGGGAGGCTTGTTGTTAAAGACTTTAAATATTACTACCTCACCAGCAAAATTATATGGAAAGAGTAAAGAACTGATGAATCCATTAGTTCAAGAAGTAACAAATAGTATAAGATATACTTTAATTTTAAGTAAAGCTGTTATTTTTAAAATTGCATCAATAACAAACATTTTTATCTTCAGTCATTAAATTGCTATTCCTTTTCATGATGAATCAAAAGATGAAAAATCACAGGTATTAAAAATAATAATGAAAATGTCAATAATTCTACAGACATAAAATTTTAAAGGAACTGAGAAACATAGGAAATGCATTATAATGAATGTAAAGCAGATAAAAATGTTTTACAAATATAACACTATAGTTCACTTATTAGACAATTCCAAAAATGGTAACAGGAAAACAGGGTCCAATATTAAAACTTGACCTCAAAACACCACAGGCAGTATTACAAATACTGCTGATGATTCTTAAGGTTCTCCTAGAAACTTAGGTATCTCAGTAAATAAATATCACGCTCATGTTATTACTTTCAGGACACAAATAAAAATAGAAGACAATATGTCCTCTTAAAATATTGATGGTTCAAAAATTCTTCAGTATCAGCCACCACTAAAAAGGAAAATGTATATCATACATTCCAGGTAGTTAAATGTTCAAAACCATTCAGAAAACCACTTATACTTATACTCTGGGGACAATTAAAATTCTAACTACTGTGACCATACATAACTAGTTGACATTGTGACTCACCTGTTTTAACAAATGTGGAATCAGAATCCTGACAGATTTGCTTTGAGCAGCTAATTCAGGAACAGCTGTGCCCGTGGTTTAGATTTAATATGACAAAAGTCTTTTCTATCAAAACAGGCTTGATTTGTACGTAGGTCACATCTATTAGCTTTATCACTACTACATGTAGATAAATCAGTCTTCCCATACAGAAGTTGGCACTTATGAAAAAGATCCTACTAAATGTTACTGAACATACACATTAAGAATCATTGATTCTCTCCATACATTTATTTAGATTGTATTTTTTGTTATATTCTCAGTAAGTTTGAAGCCTTCGAGATATGCTTAGAAAGTATATTGCTCTGAAAAGTGAATCTCTGATCAATCCTCCTACAGCAAGATGGGAAGCAGAAGCAAGATATCATGGTCCAGCGAGCCTAATACTCAAAGGAGTGTCAGAAACAGGAAAGACACTCAAGTAAGACAGAGAGAGCTAACTCTGGAAAAATTGTCCTTTAATCTCCACAGGCATGTTGTAGCATATGCTCAACTGACATATCAAAACATACATACACACATTTTCACACTCATACTCACACCTACACTAACACACACACACACACGTGCACATACACACAAATATACATACACATATACACATAATGGGGGAGAATAATAAATAGAACACTAAAAAAGTAGTACATAGAAAATTTCAATTAAAAAACAAAGTACTTGAAAATCCTATAATGTCTGACTGGAAAAATATATTTCCAAAAAAGGTATTACATATATTACCTGAAAGTAAATACATTAATATATGCAAAGTTAAAATAAAGCATAATGAAATAACAAAAAATAGCTAAATAAACCTAGCATGTTGCATTTATATAAACCTATAAGGATAATAATTAAAGAAAAAGATAAAAAATTTGAAAATGAGGAGGTAGACACAGGAAGTACTGTAGGCAGGGGTGGAATGTAAATTGTATAGATACAATACTCATGTATGAAATTCTCCAAAATATTTTAAAAATTAAAGAATTTACCCATAGAAAAATACAAAACATACTTAAATAGTGTTTTCATAATATCTTTAAAGAAAATGATTTTTTTGATATTAGTATTATAAATGCTAACTATAAAATATCTTAGGAAATTCAAATTTAGGAAAAAATATATTATGAATACAAATTGTTACTTTCAAGAATAAAAATGATACACTTGGATAACTATATTTTAAAACTATAATCATGTTTTTCTTGTCTTAAGTATTTACAAAGAGTGAGGTTTAGTTATATTGGGTGAACTTCCCTGAAGATATAAAATAATGTCTATTTATCCTACTTAGAACACTAACAAAACAAGACAATGATTCCACTCAGGTCTAGCTGAGGGAACCAGTGAGGATATTGAAGTTTCATTTAAGGCCGTGGATGTCTCAAAAAAAAAAAAAAAGCTGAGATTTTTAAAAAAGGATTTCAAACCCAACCTAAGTGAGAACTCAGGAAAATTGAATCCTTAGAACTCCATATGTGACCAGTCAGAAATATGGCAGGCAGGGTGAAGTCTTCTATCCAATAACTCTTACTGCCTATATTTCCTTGCAGAGGGACTCTATAGCTCTTATAAATTTTAGGAGCTTTCTGACACTTGTGAATTGATTAGTTCCTGATGCTTGGAAAGTTTTTCTTTAATTTTGAGTCTTAATGAGACTTCCTCCTGGATGAAATGCTTCAATTCAAGGAAATGAGCCAATAGTTATCATGTTGAAAATTTCTAATAGCAACATAAGCAAAATAAAATCTATTTCCAACCACAAGATTTACACTATAATATAAATCTTGTCTGTGGTGCATGTTACAGAGTGTGTTCAAGTTTTCAAATACCAATAATCATTAAGATAAATCTATGAAAAAAATCTATTTAGGCCAAAGATATTTTGAAAAGTTGGCGTCTACATTTCTTCCATTAGTGGAAGAGAATAAGTATAATTCTCTTCTAATATCTGAGAAGAAAATTTGTCCAAAAGAAATTTAATTTAGTTGTAATTATTCAAAGCCATTAGGAAATCATGGATAATAAGATTTCCAAACAGGTTACCGCTGACAACACGTCAATATTTAACTTACATTAGCACCAAATATGATCATATACATGTATATGATCACATATATGTATATATGTGATTTGTATGTGTGAGGTACATGAGATCTCAAGATTAAACATTAATAAGGCATTAATGTATTTTGTACTTTATACTTGAATATACTCTTTCCTCTATTGATTGTAAAACTATTCTACTTTATTTGCGAAAAGTAGTCTTTGAAGTTAGTAAAAAAATTGAGAATATTATCATTCCTACATGATAGTGTATTATTTTAACTTCTTTTAAAATGAATGAAGCAATTTTCATTATTTCATGTAACTTACATCATTCATATAATCTCTAAGACACCATAATATTAATAATGCATTAACATAGCCATTTGATTGAAATAGTTCAGAACTTTAACCTAAGCAGGATAACTATTTGGCAATTTGACAATTTTTATTATATTTACAATTGTATTTGTCCGATTTGCTTGGAATTTTAAATGTTATATGCTTACCAAAGTATATACATAATCCTGTGTTCATTTAGTTAAATTTTCATAAACTATTCTGTAAATTCATTTTTTAATTTTCTTTTATGTGTTTTTTGGCTTTTGGTTTTTGTTTTCTGATACAGGCTGCAAATATACAGATCTGGTGGTCTTGCAACTCTACATAAACCAGATTTGTCTTGTTTTGCCCTGGTCTTTCGTGTACTTGGACGACTGTCAAGACCATGCCCAAGTTGGTAGTTTGTTTACATTGAAAAACACCTGTCTTCTTAATATAGGCCTCACTTTTTAATATAATACCATTTTTTCTATAACAAGTTGTTAAACTCTTCTATTTAATTTTTATTTTTAGGTTATTGAATTTACACACACACACACACACACACACACACATATATATATATACACATATATATATATATATATATATATATATATATATATATATATATATATATATATATGTTAAGGTAAACTTACCATTAATCATAAACTTACTAATTATAGGAGGCTTTAATCATATTTATTTTCACTTCAAAACTGTCTGGAAAATTAGATTTGTCATTTTAATAATTTCATTAATTCTTCAACTTACTTAGATATTTTGTCACAGATTATACACTTTTTACCCCTAAAATTTCTGACATTTTTTTTTTATTAAGCAAGTCTCAATTTGTTATTTTATTTCATCTCCTTCTTAAATGCCTGATTGAATGTTTTTTTTTTCCTCAGAAGTTGAATCTTGGTGCTACAAAATGTCTCTATTGTATGTTCTCTATCACTAAAGTAGCTTGAGTTTATTATCAAACTCTACATTCTGAAATATTTAGAAAAATCAGCATTTCTTAATAGAAAAAAGTTTGCAATACACTTAATTTTCTTTGAGGTCTTTTTTTGTTTGTTTCTTCAAATATTGTCTCAAAAAACAAATGTATTTGCTAGCATGAGGTCTGTTTGTACAGACTGATCTCTCTGCATGTTTGTTATTTTTTATTAGCCCTTTAATTTGACTGTAGGAGTAAACAAGCAAAGAAAGTCTAGTCTCTGCAAAACAGTGTTTATGGTGCAGGAGCAGGTGGGCTGCCAGCACTCCCTGGGTGTCAGGATAAAGCCCTTTTGTTCCAGATCACAAATCAGTTGCTCAACTTCAGGGGCTAAGGATCTAGCCCAGTTCCAACATAGTCATTTATATAAAATATTCCTTTCAAGGTTAAAGGATTTATGTGTCATAAGTTATGTTGCATACATACATACATACATACATATGTACATACATTCATAATACATACATACATACATACATACATACATATATAAACATACATACATAAGTACAACCTGTTAATTCTGTATAATGTTACATAAATATATGTTTTCAGGGATGACTATTCGGTACTGGGTAACCAATTTGTGTACATTTCTGCAGGGAAGATAATTTCTCCCACTCTCAACATTCCTATGTTTCTTATAAAGCAAGGAAGATTATATGGTAGCATTTGGAAGGAGGAAAGAAAAGAGTGAAATGATACAGCATTATTATAATCTAAAAAAAAAAAAGAAAACAGACAAGACAAATTCAATGGATGTAGTAGACTGTACCTACATGTTTATGTGTTTACATAGGTATATATACACAAATTTCATTATAATAAAATGATCATTATTAATAATAATTAATAATGAGCATGAATTTGATATGTACTAAGAAGGGTATCACTATCAATTGATAAAATGCTCATTCTTAAAAAAAATTTCAAAACTGCTTGAATAGTCATCTTAAACATCTAGAATACAGAATATTCATCTCAATTGTTTAAATAAAAGTTAGAACCATTCCATTCTTCATTCTCCATGTTTGGAAGATATGTGTTTCATGAGTCTACAAAGTTTGGGTCTTCCAAGTAATATATTTTAATTTCAAGGAAGTGGTCAAGGGCACAACTCAGAACTAGGAGCCACATCCTATCTAACATTGTGCCCTATTGCTTGAGTTTTAACCCTTAATTGTAAATAAAATTGAGCAACATTAATTGTGTCCACATTGTGCTGACTGTGTTTTGTCATGTGGTACAAACCTACACATATCAAGGAAAAAGGAATTACTAACTGGAGTTGCCTCCAGGAGCCTGGTCTGTGGGCAAATTTGTGAGGCAGTTGTTTTATTAATCAATAGGTGTGACCCCAAATCACTGTGGCTGGCACCAGCACCTCTGGGCATGTGGTCAGAGTGGTTTAAAAAAACAGGCTGAACAGGCCATAGGAAGCAAATTAGTAGCAATTTTCCTCCATTGGTCCCTGACTCTTCTTTGGTCTCAGTGCCAAGCTGTAGTACAACTTGGATAATTATTGTCTTGAACAAGACACAAAATAAGACAAAATGTAATATAGATATTTTTTATTATGTGCAGTTTTTAAAAGCTGACCTTTTTCCATTTTTATTGGTTATTGTATTTATTGATATTTCAAATGTTATCCCCATTCCCAGTTTCCACTCCACAAACTCCCTTTTCCTTCCCCTTCTCCCTCCCCCCACCTCTATGAGGATGCTCCCCTACCCACCCACCCACTCCCACCTCACCGCCCCAGCATTCCCCTACCAAACAGCTCCCCTACCAGTGATGCAATCGTCTGTAATTTTTAATCAATGAATAACAACTGAGAAGCATCTGTGTAGTGTAAGCTTTTAACAGGTTCATTAAGGAGGAGGATATCTTCTCAGAGGCAGTGAGATGGCTCAGCAAATCAAGGCATTTGCTGCCACGCTAGATGATCTAATTGTGATCCCTCCAACTCACAGTGTGAAATGGCAGAACTGCTTCTCCACTAGTTATCTTATGATCTCCATACATGACATAAGCTAAGCCATGCAATTATGTACATACACACACATGTAATATAGATATAAAAAAGGATATTATGAACCTTCAATGAGTTATAAAACTGATGCATTTCTTATGTCTTCCGTAAGTTTATGATTTAAATAGGAAAATAGTCACATAAAACATGTCTTCTACAAATATAGAAACCAACTCAGAAAATGTATTTTTCACGAGGTGAGAATAACGTGATCTACTAAACAGGCGTCATAAATAAGAGTATTTACTGTAACTTCTTTCAGCAGGTTGATACTTGATGACGTGTACGTTTCCAGCTAAATCGAGTTTTGCATTTTGCATTTAAATTGTAAATTACACTTTTAATTCAACAATGAAAAAGATTGTGGGACAGGTTAAGAATGTATTCTTAATATGTAGCTTAGTCGTTGAACAAGTTAAGAGTTGAAAGGAGCACTTCCAAAATAAATTTATAATGGACTTTTTTTTTTAAAGCCAAAAGAAGTTAACAGTTTGATATTGGCCAGTCGCAAATAAAGGTTTTCTATTTTAACACACACACACACACACACACACACACACACACACACACACACGGTGCAATGGAGCACGGTGGAGATAGAGAGACTGAGATCTGAAAAGATGAAAGAAGAAATAAACTAGTTAGTATTATGTGCTAATTCTTCCATTTAAGATATCCGATCGTTTGAAAAACTGAGGGGAAAAAAATCTAAATGATCTCTCTCTAGCAGCAGCCTCAGGAGACCCTCCCTTAGTCTTTTCAGAAGCCTCATTAGCACCATAGTCAATTAACTGGCTGCAAGCTGGCTCTGTTCATCAGATGCTTCTAGAAGCAACTTATTCGGCTGGGCATGTGCATTACATTCCCAGCTTCCCAATCCCTTATCAAGGGTGTGTGTTCACTGTCCAATCTAGCATTTCAGTGCAAGCTCTATGAGACAGTCATATATGAAAAGATATGTCTTTACTAAATTGGGCCTTTTCTATGAGGGAGGGAGCCTCTCAGCATAGTTCTACCTCCTAGTCCTGCAAACCACTGAATCTCCCCTTTCAGCTCCAATGCTTCCTTCCCTAGTGGGCTCTGCACCAATTCTACACTGCCCCTCCTTTTTTTTTTAGGGGCTGAAAGGCTGAGCATTTCCTTGCGTGGTAAGTGGCCTGTCACTCTGTCCTGCTGTGCAGCTGTGATTGGCGGGAAGGACAAGTCCTCTGGCCCCGCCCCCGCTTGTCTTTGCCGCGCTCCGCTCCGTGGGATTTTTGCAAAGGTGGAGAGCGAGATTGCAGCTCTTGGACCTGGTGGAGCAGCTTTCCCAATTTTGACTGCTGCTGTTCTTCCTCAACCCTTGCCTGGGTCAGAGCCCAGAAAAGGCGAGTCCTTTTCTGCCGATAGAGCTTTGGGGGAACTGTTGCTCAGGATCTCTGCACCCCTGGCGCGTCATCACAATCTCACGCTTTTCTGTGGCTTCACTGTGAAATCACTTGCATGTTTGTAGCCCAGTGAATCTCTGCTCAGTGCTCAAAGGAGGGGTCCAGGAAAACATCAAGTGTTTGAAAGAGGGATTCAGAGTACTGCGGGAGCTGTCCGAGGTGCTGAAGCTTCCCAAGCGTTTGTTTCTAGTAGCCCCAGAAGGGGTTAGATGGCACATTTTCACTTCTGTCTTTCTGGTCCCCCATGCCTTGGATAAGACTGTTTTCAAGATCGTGAATACCTTTCCGTATCATGGCCCACGTGAGACACTTTCGGACATTAGTTTCCGGATTTTACTTCTGGGAAGCCGCACTGTTACTGAGGTAAGTCCGCATGCATTAACAATCTCATTAAGAGAGCTCAATAGCCCCATAAGCCAATGTGTTAATCTGCAACCACTTGTTAATGAGGAAGCTGAGAAATTTGTGATTTTGTTCTTACTTACTGAAATTATACTTTAAATTATATTTATTTCTTTCAAAGAGCCTAGTAATTTATCCATTGAGACATTTAGAACCATGTAATTTCCTGTTATTTTTCTCTGAAGGTATGTATTTAACTGGACTTTTCCCACATTACTCTTTCAAACCTAATGACTTAAAAATAAACAGATATTTTGATTCTCACGTATTTCTCATTAGAGTTTTCTTGGTAATGACGAATTATGTTTTCTGGGTGTTAATTTAAAAAAAATACAAAGCACTAAGAAACTAGAAATGAGGCCATCACTAAAACAGAAAGAGTAATGTAGAACACAAGCAATTATTGATCAGAGAAATGTCATTTTAATATATGCAGTGATTAGATAAAAAATAGAAACTTTAAGGTACTACTTTGCAGTGACCTAATTCAGCATTACATGAAGGCAAAATCATTAATAAATCATCAGGAATGTTCTGTGCCTACAGTTGTCTTTTGGAAGAAAGTGGTATAAGAAGACTACTAACTTGTAAAATTGTCCTGTCATGACAGTTTTTCCTATGCCTCAATTATATTTGGTAGGCTTTCTACATTTTTTACAGTTATATAGAAGATACTAAAGGAAGATAGGTCAACCCATTGTTCAGTAAACACTGTATGAAAGCAAAAAAAAATGTTCATATAGATATTTAAACTAGCAACTGTAATTTTGCATTACTATTGTCACAATTATTGTGGGATATTCACTTTAAGGCTGACAACCTTTTCAAGAGTGTCAAAGTTAAATAGGTAGAACACTGAATTAGTTAAGCACGTACTGGTTTCCACGTGATGTAAGTATTCCCTCTTGTGTTAGTAAATCCAGCTTTAATCTTTCAGCTGTCTTAAAAGTGTGATTCACATATTGTTCTGGCATGCCTGTTTGTAATAGGAAGTGGTTGAAAAGAAAAATACATTTCCTGCAAACGGTGACTTCCTTTTAAACTGAAGTCTTAAAACATCTCAGATCACAGTATTTTCAGTGAAAAGTGTATTAAGATGATTTTATGGGGTTTTGGAACTTTCAATTGACAGAGGTCATATACCTGTGGTACAAATCAAAAGTATGTAGAGGTCTCATGTATGTGAATATGTTAAAGAAAGTGGCACAAAATTCAGGCTACAATATACTAGTCATTTTGACATGATTATTTATAAGGTTTAATATCAAAGGTGATAATATATATTTTAAAAGGAGATATGTCTGTCTGATTTATATTTAAGGTCAATTATTAAAACATATTAGTCAATGAGGTGAAATTTCTATAATGACAATTTATCACAATATTTTTATAGTAACTAAATATGTAATCTTCATTATTGGAGGCTTTGATTTGTGATATTTTTAATGAAATTCCCCAAAAGCAATAATTACAGTTTATCTTTAATATCATTAATTAATGATTAAAATTTTAAACAATAATCCAATCAAAAATTCTTAGAAAAAAACTTCCCCAATGAGGGATTTTATTTCATATATTTTTCATCATTTTATTCTTTCAAAACCCAGAGAAGACTTTATCCTAAACTGGAATCATATGACAGTAGATCATTGTTCTGTGAAAACTTTAGTGACATTTGAATAACAAATATTTTTACCCCTGGTGATGGTCCTTAAAAGAAGCATTCCATAGGCATGAAAGAGTGTCTTACTGAAAATGATCTATAAAATGTCTTCATGGAAAGTATTCTTTGTCAACTAAATCTACCTATGATGTATTAATAGAAAATGAGACATGAAGATGGTGATCAGAAATGTGTTCTTCATTATTGTTAGCTATAGTCAGCTTATAGTCTTATTGAAGAACATAAATCATTACTTTAACATTGTTATACTTTTACAAACTCTTTCCAGGATAATATAGTGGCAGCAGCAGCAACCAATCACCAAACTCATTTATAATGTTCTTGTTCAAATAACTTTAACCGGTTTTTAAAAGATTCTAAAAGTTCTGTTGAAAGAGCACAGATAATTCTAAAATAGATATAAACATAAAATTTAGATAAGGTTTCCAAAAACTGAACAGTCCTAGATGAAGAGAACACAGACCTAGAATTAGGAGTAAAAATCAGTACTAGGTAGGTGTTCACACCAGCCACCACCTTGGTCTCCTTTCAAAGTCGTCACATTTACTAAAGGTAAAAGCTATCATAATTTATGCCACAAATACGTTTTTCTTGCTTTTGAATGTTATAAATAAATAATAATTTGCATCTGATTCATTTTTCAGAACTACATGTTTGTATGATTATCCATGGTGCTACACCTTGCAGGAACTCATTCTCATTAAAGTATGGGAGCGCTTTGTAAGACCTTAGGACAATCAACTTACTCCCTCTTAATGGATTCATGGATTACTTTTCAACTTTGACCTGATATAAGTCTACCAATGAATATTATTGATCATCATGTGATATATGTACTTTTGTTTGTATGAATGTGTGTATGTATATTTGTATGTATGTGTGTATGTATGTATGTATGTGAGTACTGTGTATGCCAGACCTGAGACTTTCTTTAGAAAAATTTCTGGATTATAGGGTAGGCAAGAGTATGGTTAGATGAGTATATTAAACTTTGGTAGACCTTGTAATCTTCCTAAATCTTTTACACCTAATTCTATTCATATAAATGGTGTCTGAGTTCCTCTTGTTTAATAATACATATCTGGGGTAGTGCTAAGATACGATAAAAATGTCTAATATGTTCCGTTACTATTGAAAGACCACAAGTTTTTGTCTCTTTTATGTCTATGATTTTATAATTAATTTTAAAAAAATCAGTCAAAATTATAAGAACAAGAATATCTATTATCAAAAATCAATTAGATTTGTGAGCAACAAATATCAGGACTGGATATGTTAATGAATATTTAAAAGAAGATGAGTTAAACATAAATTAAATGAATTTATGTTTCAAAATTCTGTAGACATAAAATGTTAACTTCTAATTGTTAACACTTTCACATTTTACTAAAATATTTCTATTTTATTAAACTCTTTTTTTGGGTTTAGTTTTCATCCTAATAAAGAACAAAACATCACTGTTCATCTCTTTTTGAAATGCAAATAGCTAATGATTAATAAGGGCTTGCAGAATAAATGCCAAAGCACAAAACCACAAGCAAAATTTTCTTTAATGTGGTGGTCAGCAGACTATACCATGTTAGGTTTTATTTTTATAGAGGCCCAACATAGTTTTGCTAGTTGGATAAATTATAACACATTGTGGCTAAACCTGACTGTGTAAACTTCACAGGTCAATGCTAATGAGATGAGAACTTGTCTTACTGTATTACTTCAAAGTCTACCAAAACATTTTGTCATTTTAAATTCTTGGTTTTGCTTTTTATTACACTTTAGAGATTGAAAACAATCCTTTTAAGTGGCTTTGTGGAGTGGATATCTGTTTTCTCATGTAACACATTGAAAAAAATATATTTCAAAGAACAAACATTTATAATTAAGGTTAATTACATGAAGTTACATTGAATTAATAATTATTATGCTTTCAATGAATTATGCCTCACATACATGATTCTTATGTTCTTGTATGAGTTGATTATATAGAAGTGAATTATAGCCCAGTATCCTAGTCAATTTATGCTTCGGATTACAAATCAGGTTATAAAATATCATTTTGCTCTATAAACTTATTTTTTTATTCAAACAACTCCGTACCCAGGTATGTGACTTAACTGTTATGATCACAGGTATAATGTTAAAAATTTGAGTATAATTCTTTCATCAAATTCTATATGCTTGTGTATCCAGCATAGATAGTTACGCTTGACTGGGAAACTATTACTTTTCAAAGCATAGTACTTAAAGCACAGAAAAGAAAGTGGGGTCAAATATCAAGAAATATACAAGCACTCTTTTAGGGAACTTGACCAGGGAGGCTATTGAGAATATTTGACACTTGTTCTAAGTTAGGTCATATACTTGCTCAATGATCAGAAAAGACTATTTTGAACTTCAGGCGCTTGTGTAGTCACATAGTGTATGCCTAGGTAATGATGATTACCAAAGTTAATGGAAGGAAATCATAGTTTGTGATTTGAGATTGTATTCCTGTTACAACTATTAAAATGGCCACTGAAATAAACTTGCACGGCTATAGAGATGGCTTTGCGGGAGGTGTTGGCGGCCAGATCAGACAACACAAGTTCTAACCCTGCAAATAATATTGTTAAAGAAGAGAACTAACTCCTAAAAGTTGAATTTTGACCTCCAAACATGGGCTATGGAATGTACATACCTCAATGCATAAATAGTCACATAAATATAGACACACACATACGTAAGTAAACAAATGTTAAAGAAATCGACAACAGTAAAAACAAGCCCTACATAACAGAGAATGGAATGGAATAAATATTAATTTAATGAATAAATTTAATGAATAAATTAAATGCTTTCTTGTGCTACAGAAAAAGAACCATTCTCAAACCTATAATAATAATAACAACAACAGCAACAACAACAACAAAATAAACCTGAATGTATAGCTGGATGAACACTTGCATAACCTAAAAGTTGTCTTTGACCCTCCATACATGTGCTGTGGAATGTACATGCCCCAATACATAAATACTCACACAAATATAGATATACACGTACACAAGTAAACAAATGCCAAAGAAATTGACAACAGTAAAAATAATTCCTAGGTTCAATGTGAAGTACAAAAAAAATTCTTAAAGATGAAAAAAAAGTAAAAACTGATGTAAATCACAATTACAACTTAAATTACAAGAATAAATCTTTACTTGCATATTCGCTTTATAATTTAAGCTACATATATGTATTTTTGTTCAAAAAACTTACCTGAAATATTAGAGTCATGCGGACTGTTCGAGTCATTTTCAGAAAGGAGCGCTGAATGTGTTTAGAATGTTTCAGGTGTGAAATGCTACCCTAGTATCCCGCCATCCCTTAGGTGAGTAGAGATCTGCAGTAATTTAACTGCTACCAATGTAGATGTAGAAAATATTTATAAAAAGAATATTAAAGGAACTTGCACAAAGAGAGATATAAATAATACAAACATAGATGGATAGATGGCTCAACAGTTGAAAGCTCAAGAGTACAAGGTTCAGGCATCCGCACTCATGTGCAGACTTATGCAGAGAAGTCCACACACACACTTAACTGCAGTTAGGAAAACAAGAAAAATGGAAAACACATGCATGTGCAATGAGGGTGGAAAACAAAATAAGGTACAAGTAAAAAACATGCCTGGATATCTTACAGCATGTGATGTGTATTATGGATCTTCACTGGTTCTCCTACCAAGCTTACCTGTAATTCTTTATATTGAGAGTAGCGATGCCTACTGAAAACAACAAATGTAGGCACGTGTCTGCATAGAAATGTGATATATTTTTTCATTGTTGGTCTTTACTTTGTTGATTGCCATGAAGAATAGGACAGCTTGTAGGACAGCTTTGTCTTGCTTGGAGAAGTAGCTAGAAAAATGGAATCTCGTTTTTGATTAGAAGTAGGAACTCTATGACAGAACCAACAAAATGTGTGAATCAATTGAGAAGCTCAGTCAAGACGTAAACCGCTGCTAAAACTGCATGCCAACAACATGCATTTCCTAAATTAGAATTTTAATCCTCTGATGTCATCAGAGGGAGAAAGTGATAAATAGATGTGGCCCTATCACAGTTTCTGAAACGCATGATCTCCATGAAAGAGGGTCTCCTGGAGAAAGTGCCACTAGTAAATAATGGAATTTACCCCCTAGTATAGTAACCTTCCAGGTGCAGTTAAACATGAAAGCTAAGTTGTTGGTATTATTACAGAACTATGGATGGAAGAATTTCAAAGGTGATTGGTGAGGGCCTGCAATCACACATCGATTATACTAACCTTGAGATATTTCAAACAGTGTTTAAAAACGTAACTACTAATGTAATATAATTGGATGAGGTTTAAATGAAGATAACTGGGGCATAAATCTCCTACCCAACTCTGGGAACACCTGAGAAACATTTATGTTGGAAGGCTCTTTGTTCAGATTTAAACAGTCTCTACACTGAGACTTCTTTAGTATCAAGGGAAATGTATTTGTTAAATAATTTTAATAGTAAAATTATTATTCAATTTCTTTTCTCCAAAGTGAGCTTAAGTTTGCATTCCCTATATTTGCATATGTAAGTTTTGGTCTTAGAGTTTAGTTCTTATTTATTCATTTCTTTTTATAGTTTTACAGTTTAGATGACATTACTGATATATCTGAATCAGGATTTGAGTCAGGAGTATTTTTCTAGTCTGTTGATCCATGCATGAAGATCAAACACTCCAGTTTAAAATTGCTTTGTAAATTTCACCTGTATCCTTCCATGGTTTTTATTAAACTGTGTGAAATAATGGCTACATTTCCTTTCTAATATGTAAAACTTTAGAGCAAAAAGTTTTCTTTTGATAGTTACCATACTCACGGTATCGCTTTCATATTTGTGTTTTAGTTTTATGCAGATTTTATCTTACCTTAATTATAAGTTCCGCAAGGACGGGTTTATTTTTGAACTACGTTTTAGCTCTGTAATGTTTAACTCAATATCAATTAAGTAGAAATTCAACAGATAGGTTTTTTAAAGGTACTTTCTGCTTATCTATCATATGACATAAAAAGGAAGTTTTACATTCAACATCTTATATAAGATACAGGGCCAAACAAATTATACTTTGAAAACATTACCCACTGTGAGGTCAAAAACACACAGACACTGGAAACTTTTAAAGGCTGTAATGAAGGTTTTTTTGTTTTTTATTCCACAAGGGCAATGGATTCTGTAATGTGATACAATACAAATTACCACACAATTATCCAATCAACATTGTTATTAATTCTTCTTCAGATCCTTTTCATTAGTGCTTTTAAAGATTATTTTCTATATATTATTCTAATGATAGTCCATGAAATTATGATATGACAAATACACCCTTTGTATCTCCTGTTTTTGTACTCTATATCTTCTTTGCTCTTATGCATTAATAATAGCTTAAATCCTTATACAATAAAAAATATCTGCACACCTTCCTTGGGGTAGTAATAACCCCATATTCTAATGCTTGCCACCCTGTTGTGTTGCTTCTTACACTAAAATTGTATAGCTATACAATTTTGTACACTTAATATAATATAATACAATTATGCAAAATTATATAGTTTATACAATAGTCATAACCTGGAGTCATAATTGAGAAAGAAAACACGATTTTGATGATTTTGGATTACTAGGTCTTTGTAGCTTTGAAAATGGACAAATTGTATCATTTAACTACTGACACTGCTAAATATAAAATACTCCTAAAAGAAAAGCAGCTGGAAACTTTCATAAAAGTATTGTTTTAAGAAGGCATTAGGCTTTAGTTTAAGTCACAACTGCCCTGACTAAAGTTACTATTGGATGACTGTAATAGTCTTATCTATATGTCTTCACTAAAGAACATTAGGTACACTGTCACTTAGTGTATTTTTCTGTAATTTAGACTGTTAATTTTAGTATGGACATTAGGCACATGTGGAATCTCATATGTAAAATTATGGTGTGCTTCTAAAGCTGATCTCAGTAGCTAGTGCTGGTGTTTGCTCTGGAAAGTCTCATGCTTGGTAAATAGAGAAAGCTGAGTGCAGCCATTACAAAAATTTTACAACAAATCTACCAAAAATTCTAGCAACAGATAAACTAGAGGAAATTACAAATCGTCAATAGGGTATGAAGAATCATCATCAGCAATGCTTGACTTGAAAAAGTTCTTATTCAGATTTTCCAAATAATATTTCACGTGTGAGCCTGTGAGATCTACAGATAAAATCTTGTGAAATGATAGCCCCATTCTCTCCATGAAATGACCGAGAGAAAATGTGAATTCCACCTCTTCGGCTAAACAGTACTCATTTTATTTCACCATCTCTAAGATAACATCTCAGATCTCATTCGCAGACTCAGTAGGGATTTACCTTCCATGGACCTACACCAATGTCCCAAAGGCATGATAGTTGAGCATGGCCCCTTCTCAAAGTATAAATTCTTTCAGAAAAAGACAGTGATATATTCATAGTCCCTCTTTGTGGCTTACATGAATATCTTACACATGAACTTCCTACTGAAGCCTATCCCTGCCTGCCTTCCTCTATTGCAAGCAGTCACGTGCAAGTCCCAGTAAAACGTAAACCATCTCATTCATGGAATAGACCTGTAGATAATACCTGAATGTTGGTTATTTACTGTTGTGTATGTGTGTGTTTGTGAGTGAATGTGTTTTTGGATTGAAGTGCAAAGTTTAATGTCTGTCTACTTTATGTATCAAGGGAAAAATTTTTAATTGAATTTCAAAGATTTAGCTAGCTGGCTGGCCAGTAAACCACATGGCCTTGTCTCTGTGTCTACAATGCTGGGATTGCAAACATCTATCACTACAGCTGACATTTTTACAAGAGTGCTAGAGGTGCAGACACAGTCTGATATCAAGTGTTCGGATATCAAGTGCTTACTGACTAAGCTGTTGCCCAGCCCCCTCATTTACTTTTGATAATGCATCCACACTGGAAAGGAGAAACATAACCAAGAGATTACCAAACATGAGCCAGATATTAATCAATTGTTAATTAACATATTGAAGGTCACACTTAAATTCTATTATATCTGTTACAGCTTTCAGAGCAGAGTCACTGGCATGTTTCTGAGTCCTCAGATAAGTTGAAAATCATAATATCATATAATATTAGGGTTTTTTCCTTTTAATCTATTTATTTGTAGGTATATAAAGTTCAGTTGCAAAAGATTTCTTTTTTTAAAGTTTATAATCACTGAATATATAACCATAGATAACTAGCAAATAAAGCAGCAGTTACAAACATTGAATAAAACCAATATTTTGTGTGGGAAGTCGAAACAAAAAGAAAATATTCCTAAAGAATAAGGTCATTTAAATGGATACAGGACTCCAGGTAGGATGTGAGAATGGGAAAGAAGGCCATTTCAGATGGAAACTGCAACATTAGCAGGGACAATATTTTCACAAGAAAACAAAATGGAGGATCCAGTCAGCTTCACAGTGACATTTCTAACACAGGACCTCACATTTTCTTTTAAATAAGTGAATACTTTATGTCATTTTAGGATTCCTGCAGTATCTGTAGGACATCAGCACACACTTGTCTATACAGGCATACAAAAGAACCTTTTCCTTGTACAAAGCATCCTGCTGTCTAATAAAACTACACTACTTTCTTTGTGTGCTTTTTTTCCTCCTATTTTCTATAGTGAGAAAAATAGCACCAAGGATTATATAGATTAAAATCCTGTACATCCCACTCTTCTTCAAGTTGTTCCTTTGTAAGGATCTTAAAATACTTGAAAAGACCTTTGAATTCTTTTCTTTTCTCCCTTAACCCCTTGGGATTTAGGATATCTCTTTCTTCCTATAAATCTTCAACATTGAGCATCATCAAAGACAGTGATCCCACTGCAGATCTCTGCTGGTGTCTTTGAGATTATCGTAATGTTGAATCTCATTTCTAGCCCAAATATCTCTCCTTAACCAACATCATAAAAACCTCAACCTTTGCTTTCCTTCTATATTTAAAAGTTATTATTATTTTCTGTGTGTCTGTTTTCATATATGGATATTAAAATATCAAAGACCTAGAGGAAACTAAAATCCAATCTTGTAATATAATGTAAAACTGTACACCATTATAGGAAACAGTTATCCTGTTTTAGGCTTTTTTTAAAAAAAAAAATCAAGTCTTACATTTTGTCTGGTTTCTCAGTTCGTAAACAACATGTAGACAATAAATGTGGAGACAATACTCTGAGTCAAACTTCATTTCTCATTTTGAAAGTGACATTTCTATGGGCTGAGTGTTGCAACTATGCTGGCTTATCTTTAAAATGTTATGTCTACAGCTGTAGTCATCGACAGATGCATTTTTAAAATTGACATTATCAAAATATGATCATATTTTCTTAGCAGAAATATGTACTTAGCATTGGAGGGATAATTTTTTATTTGTTTTATACCGATAACCTGTCTTCTAAATGTCTACTTTATAACTAACATCCACTATAGTCATACATATAAGTGCTATTTAATTGTTGCAAAAAGTCATTATTCAAAGTGCTGAATAAAGTATGATCAATGCAATAGAACATTCTAAAATAAAGAAGGACCCATATATCAAAACTAGAAGGAAAAACATTACAACTAAGTTGCATGTGAGAAACAGAGAGTAGCATAGGATAATAATCACACATATGCAAGCATGTGCACGTGCACACACACACACACACACACACGCAGACATGCTAGCAGAAACAGAAGGGGGACTGAGGATAGAGTTGTAACACTGGTGACTCTCCCAGTTGTTAGTAGAAAATCTCAGAAGTGATTAGAGGATTCGGAGGTAGACATGATTGAATGGTACTATTCAGAGCATAGAGCACATTTCATACTTAATAGTATTCACGCAAATTGCCATGAGTGAAATGGTTGGTCATTCGTGTTGATCTGTGACTTGTGATGCTATTAGTCCTGTGCCAACTCACATACGCTGGAAGGTGATCTCTGGTTACTAACATCATACCTGTAACGCATTAGGAAAAGTAGTTGAGAGGGAGAAAAAAAAAAGGAAAGACCAAAATAGGGAGTTCTTAATTGCTTTGATTTACTTTTAATTTCTATTTATTGTTTTATTTTATTTTTATTTCATTTTATATTTTTAGTAGAAGAGATTTGGTAGGGTCAGGACATTTATGGAACAGCTCAGAATCTTTTGTTAATTTTGTCATGTGCCTAAAACTGAGATATAAGAACTGCTTACTAGATTAGAAATACAAGAAGGCTTAAGTTTGTTGTCTATGAAACAGAAGCCCATGAATGAGGAAATGCTTTGGAATAGGTGGTAAGAAGAAAAGGTGAGCAGAGTTTGACAACTTGAAGGGTTATAAGAGCAAGAGCTGAAAGGGACGATTTTGAAGCCCCAAGAGGTCAAAGTCTTTGAAATGAAAATGGGTGTTAACATAGGTGAATTATAGGCTATAGGAATAGGAGAGGTTCTTTAATTAAGACAGTAGAATGTCCAGTACTCTTTTCTAGTAGGAGGCTAGGTTACCAATGAGATAAAGACGAACAGTAAATCAGACTTGCAATGGTTGCTCAAACAATTACAAAAGTAGGCGTGTTTGCTCTGTACACTCCAACATGGAATTACTATTGGTCTGAAGTAAAGACTCAGGCCCGCATTGCTGCAGCAAATGTCAATTATGAAGGGGAAGGCTCAGGATCAGAGTAAAACCTTTGTCAGACCACACTAGCTGTGGCTCATGTATGTAGTATCAGTATTTGAGAGGACGGTGGAAGAGTCATTGAAATTAAAGGTCAACCTGGACCATAGAATAAGACTAAGTCACAAACAAAAACAAACTCAAAATCAAAAAGTGTTTTTGAATTAAAAGAAAGTGTTTGAAATGTGACAAAGTTAATTAGAATCAAATTTAAAGCATGTTACTGTTGTTGTTCTTTTTTCTTTTTCTTATCTTTGGAAAATTTAATTGGACCATATTTTCTTTGTTTGCTGAAAACATCATATACCCATAGCCGTTATTGATTTCATAGATTACAACAGGGTAGTGGTTTTCCCACAGTTATACACTGTACCCAAATTTCTACAGAAAGATAAGACAGTTCCAATCTTGCTTTCGAGTATTTCCTAAGAGATGCTCTAAAGGTTCCTCACAATGGCAAGTAATGCAAAGTAAGGAGTCATTTCTCTCCTTTGCAGGTTTAGTGTAGCAGGACAGGAAGGAAGACTAGTTATGTCAGTACTAGCACCCTGGGGACTGCTGCTGGGTCCTCTGAGGTGCACCCATGGCACTGAGGTGCTGACACACCCAAAACAGGTTCTCTCTGTGGAACCCTAGCTGTCCTGGAACTTTCTCTCTACAGCAGGCTGGCCTCAAACACACAGAGATTCTCCGGCCTCTGCCTCCTGAATGCTGGGGTTAAAAGCATATGCCACCACTGCTTGGTTCAATAATTATAAATTTTGCTTGTTTTTTTGTCTACTGGAAAAATATACTTTTAATCTTTTTATTTTCCTTACACTACTTTATGTATGGGCACTGAAGCAGGAAATTTGGGCCTATATATTCATTAATAATCTTGAAATTGTTTTGTTTTGTTTTGTTTGAATCTTAATAGTCAAGCTATTATTGTAAAATACTGACTGTGTGTGGTGGAGGATGATGTACATTCAAAATCTCCTAATGCTAAAGGACATAATTTCTATAATATAGGGCTGCCCAAACACTTTTTACATCATCCCATAAAAATTTACACTCATAAAGATTTTAAAAAGATAAGGGAGTGAATGTAAGAGTGTACGTGAGAAAGCAGCACTGTATTCTGGCTTAAGTTTAAGGTGATTGCTAGCTTGTATTAGAACACGAGCATCCTTGATTGTGATTAGATTTTTTGTTTCATGTTTATTATTTAAGAGAATGTGGTCCAATAAGAAACCTTCAAGTCTAGCATAACGTTAACTGTTGGGAAGCTTAGTAATACCATATCATTTGCTACATTTCTATCTTTAGCATTTCTAATCATGTTTTGTGATATTATTTGATTTTCAGTTTGTTCTTTGTCAGTTCTCTCTCCTTCAAAGAATATGATAGTGAGGTTGGATGAGGCTGCCTGAGGCACAGGAAGAAACATCTTCAGTCTGTCTTAAACACACTTTAGATACAGCACCTTGCACTACAAGGTATTATTCGCATAAAAATTCATAGTCACACAAATGGGAATAGCTATGAAAATCTGAGTATCACCATGATCTTGACTCAGTGCTATTTATGAAACACATCTTTAATATGGTTCTGTTTTAAATTCTCTGCACATATCTTTCCTAGACTAAAAACTTGAAAGACCAGTGCTTTGCCTTAAAATATCTTGCTTTTATATCGACTCTTATCATGATGAGAGTTTATTTTTACAATATACTATAACAATGTGCATTGATACAAATTTAGCCAAAATAGCAACCTGTGAATTCAAAGTAAATTAGTATTATTAATGCTGTGTATATTTTCTTGGTGAACTTCACTAAATTATAAGTGAAAAAGTCCTTCCATATAGTCATGTTCATGTCTGATTGATAAGTTCAAGGACATTTAATTTTATGTTTTAGTTTTCCATGTTTTTTATACGATGCACTTAGGTCATACAAAAAAAATTTGTGTATTTTTAAGTCTAAGAGGTACTTTCTTAATTAAAATACAGAACCAAGACATTATTCTTAAACAACTGTTTGCTGATGATTTTATATAGCAGATTTGACATTAATCTTTCAAAAAGTTATTGAAACCAACTTCAAAGAACTTTTGTAAATTAAACTACTTAATGTGTATTAAAGAACAAAAATGCTTTTGAACTCTTCCTTGAGCAACTTATCCTTTATCAAGATGAACACTAAAAGCAAATAGTATATTAGTGTTCTTTGGTCATCTCAGTCCCAAAGAAGAAAGTTACATGATGTAGGCTCTGCTCTTTTCGCTGAAGTTTCTAACCTAGTAGAGAATATAACGGTGTTTTATATTAAGTATCAATAATGAACACTGGTGAGTGACAGATCTATACACATGACACAGGCTGTGTTCTACAAGTAACAGTTGGAGAAAGGAACTGTCCTTCCAAAGACTCAGCTAAGCAAAAGAAATGTGAGCTAGTTGACATTTAGGAAAAATAATCGATAAAACTCTAGTAAGCAAAATATATATTCTACTTCCCAATGATCTGTCCACACCCCTAATTGTGAGTCATTGTTACTACAACTAAGTGGACCCTACTTATATTTCATATTTCAGATAGAGAACATCCTCTTTCCCCCCAATCTTAAGATGTAACATTCATGTAGGTAATGAAGAGTTTGTGTATGGTGTGGAATTATGTGTGTGTGTACATATGGGACAAATGATCACAAACAGAGTAAACAAATTTCAAAATCAACCTAAAAAGACGAGAGACCCAAGGCTAAAGGAAGTTTTCTTAGTATATGTCAAAAATAAAATATTTTTTTCAAAACGAAGAGAAGACCCATAGTAATTATGAACAACATTCTAAAATATGCAACTCATCTTAAGAAACTAACACTATTTTCCAATTTTTAAAAAAAAACATAAACTTTAATGATACACATTTCTCTGGTTTGCTAGCCTGCTAGTAAGATACAGAACTAATTTCACATTTTGTAGGGTTGGTGTTGTAGCTACTAATGTAATAATATTTGTATAACTACATTGAATCTGTGTTCAAATTTCGAATCACCTTAGGCATTTACTTCAAACCCATCTCAAATAGTTTATGTGAATTTAATTTTCCTCTTTCAATAATAAGTTAGGTTGTTTTGTTGTCAGTTTAGAAATCCAAATACTTCAGATAAATCAAAACTGCTCCCTAGTACCGCCCTTGGTCCTCTCCTTACAGACAGTGACCAAAGAACTCAAGCTTCTCTCCAGGTCAGATTCAACACTCATAAAAGCGCATCTCAATGTAAATAAATTTGGGATTTATATATTTTTATATTTTTCAAGACAAGATTATTTAAATAGGAGTAGCTCTGCCTTCTCTCTCCCTCTCCCTCTCCCTCTCTTCCTCTCCCTCTCCCTCTCTCTCTCCCTCATGCTCCTTCCCCCTCCTTCTTTCCCCCTCTCTCCCTCTCTCCCTCTCTCCTTCTCCTGCTCTCCCCCTCTCCCCTCTCTCACTCTCCCCCCTCTCCCCCTCTCTCACTCTCCCCCCC